>NC_068551.1:1286674-1595457 GCF_026212275.2 Microplitis demolitor | reverse complement strand
AGTTACCCTGGAATGGTTGGGATTCCGGGATTAATGGGTCGTCCGGGTGAAGAGGGTGACATTGGAGAAATCGGAGAGCCTGGACCTCCAGGATGGATGGGAATGGATGGTATCGATGGAGCAATGGGACCTAAAGGTGAACTAGGTGATGAAGGATTCCCGGGATTGCCGGGTCCTTCTGGACCCATAGGTCCTCCGGGAGTCATCGGTGATGTTGGTTTTGATGGGTTACCTGGTGAGCCTGGAGAAAGTTCATTCAGTGGACCTCAAGGTGACATGGGAGACACGGGAGCTAAAGGAGAGATGGGAGCACCAGGAATGCCTGGTTTTGATGGACGTCCTGGACTTCCTGGTGAGCCTGGTCGTGACGATAAAGGATTTGACGGTATTCCCGGGGAAAAGGGTGAACGCGGATGGGATGGTGTCAATGGTAGACCTGGACCCAAAGGCGAAATTGGAGATATTGGTCCAGATGGTTTTAAGGGAGAAAGAGGAGACCACGGACTGCCAGGCCGTCCAGGAACTCCGGGTATTCGTGGAAGAGATGGAGAAAAGGGAGAGCTTGGGCCTATTGGACCTGTTGGTTTCAATGGACCAAAGGGTAAACGTGGATTTGATGGAGATCCAGGCGCTATGGGAAGACCTGGCAAACCTGGTGATGCTGGTCCACGTGGTTTCTCTGGTCTTCCTGGTTGGGAAGGACCTAAAGGTGAAATTGGAGAACCAGGAATAACTCCATTTGTTAAAGCTGACAAAGGAGATGTTGGTGACGCTGGATATCACGGTCTTAAAGGTAGAAAAGGTGAACAAGGTGGTATTGGTCTTCCTGGTTTCCCTGGTCGTAAGGTAATTCTTGTTTCTCAGAGTTTACTTTCATTTAAAATGATATCCTAAGACGAAGTAATTTCTTTTTTCATCAGGGAATGCTAGGTGACGAAGGCTACCAAGGCCCTGATGGTTTCCCTGGTTTGCCTGGTCTTCCAGGAATTCCTGGTGACACAGGACCTACTGGACGTCCAGGCCCACCAGGAGAATTTCCTGAACCTGGTGAACCTGGAATGGATGGGCTAAATGGTCAACCCGGAATCCCAGGTCGTCCTGGACAAAAAGGAGCACCAGGTGAATATGGACCCGATGGACCTAAAGGTGTTCGTGGTGAACCTGGTAGAAGCATTCCTGGACCCAAAGGTGTTCATGGTGACCCAGGACCTCGTGGCTTTGAAGGACGACCCGGTAAAATTTTATAATTTTATTTACACACATATTTATTTATTTGAAAATTTTATATCAACATTATTTTTATTTCAGGAACCCCTGGTCCGAGAGGACTTCCAGGTTTTCCAGGAGAATTCGGACCCAAAGGTTTCCGCGGAGAGCCAGGTTTTTCGAGCTACGCGCCTAAAGGTCAAGAAGGAGACGTTGGTTTCCAAGGACGTGATGGCAGACATGGCGCTAAAGGAGAAGTCGGCGATTCAGGAAGAGATGGAGCTCGCGGTTACCCAGGTGTGAAAGGCGAACGCGGTGATACTGGATTCTCAGGTCTTCCTGGAATACCTGGACCGGAAGGACCTAAAGTAATTGATCATCTGCTTAATTTATCAGCCAACTAATGAATCAATTCAATAAACAAATATTTTTTCCAATTCCAGGGGCCAAAAGGTGACCGAGGTATCAACCGCTTCCCCTTCTACAACACCAAAGGCCTCATCGGTGACACCGGTTTACCAGGAGCACCAGGTAATTTATCTCCCACTAAAAAACCTCAAGTATTTTACTAAAATAATTTCATATCTTCTATAAATCACTCGTAGGTTTCCCTGGAAGCGATGGAATGATGGGCATGCCAGGATTAGACGGACTCCCAGGTCTCGAAGGTGAACGTGGTGACGACGGACTCCCCGGGGGTCCAGGCCCCGATGGTGAAGATGGTCTTCCAGGCCGAGCAGGACCTCGTGGATCTGTGGGTCGTCAAGGTGCTCCCGGATTTGCTGGTGAACGAGGAGATGACGCTCTCCCAGCACCTGCACCACGAAGCCGCGGATTCCACTTCGCTCGTCACTCTCAAACCGAAATGATTCCTCAGTGTCCCCGTGGATCAACAAAACTCTGGGATGGATTCTCTCTGCTTCACATCATGGGTAACGGGCATCCTTGGGCTCAAGATCTTGGTCAGTATCTCCATTCCCACTTTCCTAAAGTCTATTCATCACCAACTCATTTATTTATTTATTTATTTATTTATTACAGGCGCTGCTGGTAGCTGCGTTAGGAAATTCTCAACAATGCCTTTCTTATTCTGTAACCTGAACAACGTTTGTGATTACGCCCAACGTAATGACTACAGTTACTGGTTAAGTTCAACAGAACCGATGCCAATGATGATGACACCAATACCTGCACGTGAATCCGGTCGTTATATTTCTAGATGTTCTGTCTGCGAAGCACCAACACGAATGATTGCAGTCCACAGTCAGTCCATGACAATACCATCGTGTCCTGGTGGTTGGGATGAAGCTTGGATTGGTTACAGTTTCCTTATGGTAAATAAAAAATATTCAATTCAAAATTTATTCCCGCCAGTTACTTAATAATAAAAAAAATAAATTCCAATCCAGCATCGTGATGCGGGTGCTGCTGGCGGTGGGCAATCACTGATATCACCGGGTTCCTGTCTCGAGGAATTCCGTACCCGGCCGTTTATCGAATGTCGTGGTCTAGGTACTTGCAATTACTTCTCAACAGCGATTTCATACTGGCTAGCAACCATAGAAGACCACGAGATGTTCCGTAAACCGCAGCCCCAGACTCTCAAGGCAGACCACACGTCAAGGGTAAGTAGGTGCGCTGTATGTGTGCGACGACAAATAATTGAAGAAAATGGGAGTCGTCTCAAGCCAATCGGCAGCAATGGATCCCGTTATCCGCCACCGCAGTACATTCCCCAGCGTGTACCCACCATCGGGGGTGTACAGCCGATTCAACCTCTAGCACCAGTTCAGCCTTATGATAACGAACAGCGTCGACGACCAACTTCACGAGGCAGACCCTACTACGAACAACCCCAAGGTTACTACGAACCACCTCAACAAGGTTACTACCGTAGAAATCAGCAATTCCGTAGACCCGATAATATTAATGCTTAAAATTGATAACTGAGTACTCAGTACTCGAGTACTCACTACTTATGACGTCAATTTAATATTTTATTATTTAATTGATTAATTAATATATGTATATAATAATTATTATTATTATTAATATTAATATTATTATTTTATCTGGTTTAAGTTATACCTAGTGTCATTTAATTGGTATCGATGCACGAGATTTAAAATTGAATCGCACAGGATTATTGCCGTGTGCTGTGCCATAATTGTACTATGTACATTTTTAAATTTTATATTAATAATTGTACTGCCAAATATAAATTTTACTATAGATTGCATTAAATATAATTTTAACAATATCATTATTATTATTATTAATATTAATTATTTTATTGTCAATGTATGTTATTCAAATTTTATTAAAATACTTTTGTAAAAGTTATGCTCTGATATTTTAACTTTTAAATTTTAAGCCTACCCAAGTAGCAAGGAGACAACTTTAAGATGTCAATTAAAAGGACAAGAAATTTTATTTTTTAAGTAAATAGGATGTACTGATGGTCCTGGGAGTTATGGAAAATTGTCTTCTTTTTCCCGTCTGAGAAAAGTCATTTCGATTCAAAAATATTTTTACAATTTTTTGTAATTTACTTTTGACCGCCAATTGGGTCAAGTTTTTTAAGCAGACATTTTTGAAAAATGGTTTTGTCAACATTTTGGTGCTTTGATAGGCAAAAATTGATATCTTATTGATGTCACAAAACTATGCGCCACTTGGGTATGAGTGTGAATGCAGCAGACAGACAAATTTTGAATTATTAATAAATAAAGTAAATAATTAAGAAAATAAAATTTAAAAAAAATGCGCATTTTTTTAAATTATTTATAATTTTAAATGTGTCTGATGTCTGCTACATTCACACTCATTACTTGAGTACTTAAAGATAAAAAAACTTTTACTTTTTCTCTAACCCCAGTTTCAAAATAAATTATTTTAAATTTTTATTTAAATCGAAGATTCAAAAAATTTTCTACGCGGCTTCAAAAAAATTTAAAACAAAAATCTTTCGTCTCCAGTCCTCAAATATTTAAATAAATAATTTCTCATCAAAGAAAACAAATTTTACAAAACTATAATTATATAAATTTAAATAAATCAAATTACAAAACTCACCTGATAAAAAATAATCACGATCATTAACTCAGGTGCCATTAAATGAATCTTTGGTCATCACAGCAGAAAACGAGTTGTCTATTTCAAAATTCACAATAAAGGAACAGGACAATTCAACTGTCCGTTGCAAGTAAAGGAAACGGAGAAACAAAAGCTACCAGCGGCGGGTAAATTTAAAAAACCAAATTGGCGCCACCGTACAAAGACCAGAGTGTCGCTAGTGTCTCAGTGAAGGAGGCTTGACGACGCCACGCAGGGCAAATGCGATCCAGAGTTAATTCCGCCATAGCGGTGTGTACTTTATTATCCGAGTGTTTGTAGCAAAACGTCTGACGCGACGCCTTACCGACGCTCGGCGTCATTTTCTATTAATGCGCTAACGGGTAAGACAAAGTTTTGTTAAAAATAATTATTTATCGTGATCAAACATTTAAAATTTT
The DNA here is from genome assembly GCF_026212275.2 of Microplitis demolitor. Lineage (NCBI taxonomy): Eukaryota > Metazoa > Arthropoda > Insecta > Hymenoptera > Braconidae > Microplitis > Microplitis demolitor. Next base: position 1,590,736 of record NC_068551.1, on the reverse strand, counting down.
AAAATATAATTCATTAATTACACAACACATTTTATTATACTACTCAGGATCAACATAAAGAAAAATAAAAAATGGAAAATAGATCAGCGGCTACACTGCGGTCTCGACGAGTTTGCCGATTCTGCTTGTGCGAGAATGAGCCATTGCACTTCATCTATGAGAGAGATCCATCCAGGCCCTTTCAGGTCCCGCTATCACTGCAAATAATGTCTTGTGTCTCTATTGAGGTACAGTATGCCTTTCATTTTATTTCAAATGAATATTTAAATACATTTATTTATTTATCGGTATCTGATTATTTATTTTACTATCGTATCATATTTTCAATATTCAATGGTCAATTACACATTTACTCCGTGCTGTGTGTGATTTGGTAATTGATGTATAGTGTATAATGTAGGGGCAATCGGCGATGTAGAACCAGCTTGCTAAAGCCAGTCAATAGTTTTGTGTTGGTAAAATCGTTTTCTGAATTATTTTATGAGTTTCATATTTTTTATCGATTTTATTTCTCGTGATACTTGGAAATTTTTAATAAACAAAATACATTTGTTTTATCAATTCATTTTTATTAAAAAATTTTTCACTTTAAATTTTATTTTACTCAGAAATTTTATTTGAATTTTAGAAAAATTTTTTTTTTATAGAAAATTTACTTTTTAAAAATTTTTATAAAATATCGTAAAATAATCAAATATTATCTATAAATTTATAAATAAAAAAATATATAATAAAATTAATTGTAGGTATATGCAGCTGATGGAATGCCTCAAATGATTTGCAAAATGTGCCGTTGGAATTTAGACCGTTCATACAAATTCAAACTCCAATGCAAAAAAGCTGACGATGCATTGCGAGCATACCCAGCAACAGGAGTGTTGCCTCGTCCCTTCCCGCCAATAACCAACGACTCGATGGACAGCGCTGGTAACAAGCGCTCAGCCGACCAGCGAACCCAATCCGAACAATCACTGAAGAAGCCGCGAGTAGATAACGGGGATCGCGAACGCAGAGAACGCGAACGTCAAGAATCAGTCAAGTCAGATCGCGAGGAGATGTACAAAGAGGAGCATCGTGACAGCGAAGCTGACGAGGAGAGCATGGATGACAAGTCTGGTAAATTGGAACCTGGTGAAATTCGCGTTCACGCATGCGATCAGTGTGACCGAACATTCCCACTACGTCAATCTTTGGTGCTTCACATCCAACGCGCTCATCGTGACCGCACTCACAAGTGCACAGAGTGCGACCGCATGTTCTTCTCCAAGTACGATTTGCAAAAGCACATGAGCACTCACGCTGAGGAGAAGCCGTACTCCTGCACAATTTGCCAGAAAACTTTCACGCGTGCGAATCTTTTAGCCCGCCATGAGAAGATTCATCACGAGGACATGCGTCACAGCTGTCAACACTGCGACCGCGAGTTTTTCTCCCGCGAAGATCTTGAGAAGCACGAGGACACTTCACATAAATCTATAAAACCTTTCTCATGCAACATCTGCAGCAAACGCTTCACTTACAAGCAGAGTCTTGAGCGCCATGAGATGCAGCACTCAGAAGACAAGAGTTTCACTTGCGAGTACTGCAAAGAAGCATTCAGGACCAGCACTAAACTGGCACGTCATTTACAAACTCATGCTGGACATCGTCCGTATTTATGTAAGTTGTGTCCTCGCGACTTCTTGCTCTCCCATCACCTGTCTCGTCACATGCGCACCCACTCCGTGGAGAAGCGGCACATCTGCGAGGAGTGTGGCAAGGCATTCAAACGCAAAGAGAGTCTTGAAGTCCACCAGCTCACTCACAGCAAACGCACTGGTTTAGGGTTGACTTGTGACGTCTGTCAAGAGACTTGTCGCAACCGCGCAGACTACGTGACTCACATCAAGCAGCACATTGAGGCGGGAGAAAAAATGGGACCAGATGGTCTCTCACCGGAGATTAAAGAGAAAATGGAGACCGAGTCTGAAGAGGAAGATGAAGAAGAACAATTCTCAGACGGTGACGACGATTATGAGCCACCGGCTTCCCTGCTTAAGAAATATCCAAAGTCTATTTCCAAACAGTCTGAGGAAAGCGAGGAAGAACCTGAGCAGCGCGTCGTCAAGGAAGAGCCCAAGGAGCAGGTGGTCTTTGTCCGTGCTAAGGATGGACAGATTGTCAAAAAGACAATAAAGACAATGATGCCGTCTCAGCGTAAAGAAACAGCTGAGACGAGAGTCGTGGCCAAGGCAAGTCCCAGCCAGTCCACCACCAAGGTCCAGCATTCCAAGCAATCTGATGGGTCACCCAAGGGAGCTGGGGCTCGTGCCGATGACACTGAAGCCGAGGTACAGAAGATTGTTGCTTCAGTGTTCCAAGAACACAAAATGTCATTAAAACAACAAAACATTCCACAGGAACCTCCAGCGAAGAGCCAGGTCACTCGCTCCCAGGTCATCAAGGAGGAGAAAGTTGAAGGAGGCACTCCCAAAACTGTCCAGGTAACTAAGCGTATTATTGTACGTAAACCAGCAGCCAATGAAACAACAACAACCACTACTACTACCACCACCACTACCCCAGCTGCTGCTCCAGCTAAAGAAGCAGCAGCGGACGCCAAGTCCACGACACCCGCTGTTAAAAGCACCAAGAGAGTTATCGTACGCAAAATAATTCGTAAAGGTAATACTGAACATGTCGAGTGGAGATATCAGGACGGTACTGAAATAGACGCTGCTGATCTCGCGAAACTGACCACCGGTCAAATTGTCAAGCGGGTCATCAAGACAATCAGTAAACCCAAGGTACCGCAAGCTGTCAAAGTGTCCACTGAACAACGCGCTGCTGCTACTACCGAGGCGCCTAAATTTGAATTGAAGACATCGCAGTCTAGCACGACCGTTGCACCAGTGACTATAACTCCGGTGGCTCCGGTTGTAGATAAGAATGATAAGATTTCAGAGAAAGTTGAGCAGCTAGAGAAAACTGTCGCTCAACAGCGTCTTCAGATCGAGGAACTGCGTTTGAGAAAAGACACATATGAGCCGATGGACGACATGCTTCCAGAACGACATGACTCTGAGGACGAACAAGAATTGCCGTTGAAACGCGTGTTTGTTAAAACAAACCAGAGTATTTATGACGAGGAAAAAACTTACAGCGACTTGTTGGATGATAAGAGCGTGACGATAAAGAAGATAGAGAAGAATAAAGATAAAATTGAGAAGAAAGTTCTCATAAAAACTGAAGAACCTTCAGAAGTTGAGCAGATGAGCATTGAAATCAACAGCATGATGGCTGAAGCCGAAGCCAAGAAAGCAGCAGCCGCCGCTGAAGAAGCTGTCGAGGCCGTCGAAGAATTGGAGCCCGAGAAACCGGCTGATGAACAAATGGAAGTCGAGCAGTCAGAGGAACCCGAAAAGGAGGCAATGGAGCTCAATGATTCCGCGGCCGAAAAAAATGATGTCTCCAAAGTCGATGCTGAACAGGAGGAAGAAAAACAAACGGATGAAGAAGCTGTAGTTGCAGCACTCGAGCAGCAAGACGATCCAGAGTCATCGGATATTTTTGACGCTCCTTCTTCGCCTCTGAGCCAGAAAACAAATTCAAATCTTGATGATTCGGTGGTTGCTCTGAGTCAGGCCAACGATACCATTAATTTAAATGACACTAATGACAGTCAGGACAGCTTGGAAGACAAACTTTCACGAATGGATGGTTAGTTATTTTTTATTATTTTAATATTGTATGACAATTTAAAAAGTAATGTGGAATAATTAATCAATTAATTAATAATAATTTTATTATTGTTATTAATTCTTACAATAATTCAGGATCTACCGGTTCAATTTTATTCTACTGATATATTAAATATATATAAATATATATAAATTAAAGATATTAAGTAACGAATAAAGCATTTTTTTTTGAAAAAATATAGATGTTAATCCATAAAAATAATCTTCCCTCAAATTTCAAATTTTATTTTCATATTTCTATGGGATTTTTATTTTTTCTTAAATGCTTATGATTATTCGCGGAACTTTGAATTTATTTGATGTTAATTAAGACAAATAAATAATTGGTAGTGCGTTGTGATGATGAGTGGAGAAAAAAATTAATTACTGCACGTACTATGATTACTTTGAATTTAAATGAACATATTTCTTTTTTTAACAAATTAAATTTTTAAAAAGTCATAAATATATTATGAGTAATAAGCAAATGGGAGGATAATAAATTGTAAATATATCACAGATTGTTCCTAGAGGCGGTAAAAAAAATGGTGGATAAAAAATTGATTTTATGTATATATAAAAATCGATGATAATTTTCTTGGAGAATAGAGGCAATGAATTGTTTGATCTTCATGTAGATCTTGATTTGTTCAAGGAACAATATTGATATAAAATTTGGTTATATAATAATAGTACAAGCAGTAAAGATAAAGAATATAAAATTATAATTATAATTATAAAATAAAATTTTAATTATGTAAACCAGCATTTGAGATAAAATAATCAAATTATCTAAATAAAATGTGTGGTGTGTAAATTTCAAATATTTTTTTTATCCTTTTAGATTTATTATTTCCTAATTATGGTTTTATACCATGGTTTAAATTTTTCATCAGTTCTATGATAGAGTATAACTTTTTTTTTAAATTTATCAGTAGAATTGATTAGAAATTTTAAAAATAAACAAAACTGTACCTAAGTCACTTCCCATTTTCTTTTCCTCATAATTTAAATTTATTACAGAAATAATTAACTAAGGCGGCTATAAAATTTTGAATAAAAATATTTATTAGTTGCATTTTTACTGTTAAGATTAAAAAGTTAGAATAGTAATTTTGGAAAAAAACCAAATGTTTTTCTGGCAAATTCCGTGCTCGGCTATTAAAAACTTATCGGTAAAGTGACAAAAATGTGATAAAGAAGAATATGAATATTTTTTATCTATGGTGAATACTCAAATGTAGGAAATCAAAAAATATATTTGAATATTTTATATATTTATTATACAAAATGAATTCAATAGCCGAGAAAAGAATTTTTGAAAATTGTAACACCCGGTTTTTTTAGGTGAGTTCAGGGCACAGTAAGAAAGAAAACGAAATTTTTTTGGGATAATTATATTGTTAACAATATTTTCTATTTTTAGATACGATGATACTTAAATTAATATCACAAAATATTAAGATTTTATTGTCTATTTTGATTGACGAAATTAGTAAAAGATGAAGGAATAGTTTTCGTTGTATAAATTTCTTTCAATAGTTTTGTTGACCATATTTTGGGTGTTCGTGTTCGATTTGGGTCCGTAAAATTTACTGCATAAATTCCATAGTTACAAGTGTAACCTCTACTAAATTCAAAAAGATCAATTAGTGACCACACATAATACCCTTTGATATTGATACCCTCTTTTATCAACTTGAGAAGTTCTTTCAGGTGATAATAGTGATATTCTGCTCGGTCGATGTCGTTTAACCCGGCCAAATTATGGTAGTCCATGTAACCATTTTCTCCAATTACTATTTTTGGAATATCATACTTACGTGTTATACGATGTATGGTTAGTGACAGACCCCATGGTTGGCACTATTGGATAAATTTTAAATTTCATAGTCAATGTACGCAAGAAAACGAAAACAATTACAGTCGAATTCCATTAACTCGGACAGTTAGTCTACGGAGGAGTGGAAATTTTCTGGAAATTCCTACTTAACGAATGCCACTTCTTCTTCAAAGATTAGACTATGCGCATGCGCACGTTCATTACATTTTTGATGCGTATATAAATATACAGAACACAAATGTATAGAATCGGGTAGGGGTCAAAATTAAGGGGAAAGTTCTGAGTTAATGGACTTCGACTATTCTAATTCAAATTGGTATCATACATATGGAATTGTGCATTGGTTCTCATATCCTACAACTGATGTATCTGGTACAGTAAAATAATGACGAGCGCCTACATCTGCATCAAAAGATACCGTTTTTTTTATATCTAAATTTTTGAACTTTGATATGGTTACGATTGTGTAATAATTAATGACCAAAAAGTCCGCTGAATTTTTTATCAACACAATTTCTTCTTTTGTGAACTCGGGCAAGCGTGACTTAGGGAATCCTTGAATCGCGCTGTGATTTGCTATCGCGTCTTTCATTGCTTGCGGGTAATCTCCTTTTTTTGAAAAAATTGGGTGCAAAAACCAGTCATTGCGGAATCGTAGATAAAAATTATTTGCTTCGACGTCTTCTGGGTCACTTGGATTTCGTGGAATCGTTGAAAAAGGCGCTATGATGATTGATATTTCTCCTGAAAATAATTTAATATTTTATTAGAATTTATGATGTTTAAATTATGGGTTGTTGAGTCCATGATAATTTTATCCAGACCTTTTTGAGTTGCGCGGAAATTTTTTTTGTACAACTGATACGTTTTAGCATGAGCCAGCAATGCGTGATGGCCACAAAGAAAATCGTAAATTCCAGCTTTTGTTTTATAAATCGGATTTTTTCTCGCCCAAGCTCCGTTATAAGTGTAGTAGCAATTGAACATGGGTTCATTATACGTCCCCCATAATTTGACCTGAAAATTACAAAAAAATTACCATCAATTCTGTTTTCCGTCCTCTTCAAAATAAATTTGATTTTTCAAATTTAATGAAAATAAAAGACAGAAACCTTCGCCCCAAATGCATTGAATACAACTCGCGCGTAATCGACAAACCAGTCGACGATTGACGGATTCGCCCATCCGCCCAAATTTTCCAAATTAAGTGGCAAATCCCAGTGGTAAATTGTAACAAAAGGTGTTATATTTTTCTTCAACATCTCGTCAAATAGATCATTGTAATATCTGATACCGTCTTCGTTGACGTAATCGTCAAAACCCGTTGGCAAAATTCGCGACCAGGACAAAGAAACTCGGTACGAATTTGCCTGAAAATTAATAAAGTCATGAAATTATACTGAAAATAAATCAACTCGTCGCTAATTCAGAACTCACTCCAAGTTGTTTGACCAAATCGACGTCAGTTTTGTACAAATAATAAGAATTTGCTGCCACGTCACCATTCGTTTCGTCATATACTACGGATGGCTTTTCGTGAGACCATAGATCCCAAATAGATTTTCCTTTGTCTATTTAAATTTTTGATCCACCAAATTAGTAAAGTTTATTCTTTTCTAAGCCTCTAAAACTTTCAATAATAATAATAATAATGACTCACTTGATACATTCCAAGCACCTTCGATTTGATAAGCCGACGTAGCCGCTCCAAATAGAAAATCATCTGGAAATTTATCAACCCCGGCACTTTCGGGCTTAGTCGTAACCAATTTTTCAGTGGCCGAAAATACCGGGCCGCTAATAATTGGTAGTATTGATATTAGAATTATAAGATTCATAGTTTTTTTTTAAAATAAAAAAACGACGCAGCGGTGATTTTAACTATAGATTAAAAAACTAACAAACAAGTCATTAAATACTCTGATTTTTAATACAAATATTATCTTATCGTACTTGTACATATTAACGACAGAAAAATCGTGTTCTATTTAATATCCAACTATTAAACTCCAAGCATTTTTAAAAATTCAAAAACTTTTCCTATTTGCACAGCCAGAAATAAAATTTGAAAAATAATCGAATTCGTAGGACATCAGAACAAAAAATATTGGGCATCAAACTCAAGTATGAAAAAATTTAGTAATTAATAAATTAAAGAAAAATATTTGCCAATAATTATTTTTATTTATGTATAGAGCCAAGGTACAAAAAATTAGCTGCTGTTAACATTCATTCTATCGGCAATAGTCTATGAGTTTGTGAGTCATTTTACCCCAATTATACTCTCCCTTGTCTATTTAACGTTTTGATCTTCTGTATTTTAAAACCACATGCGCCTCCAAATAGAAAACCATCAGGAAATCTATTAATTTCTACGCAGAAAAAAAGGATTTTTGGCAAGAAATTTTTTCTCGAATGTAGAATTCAATGGAATCAAAATTCAAAACAATAAAAAGTAGGTTTTTTTTTTTAAATATAATTTATTTAACGAAACCGACTTTCTAGTCTGGCCGTCATTACTTTCAGTAAATTTCAATTCATTCAATATTCAAATATTTTTATTTATTTTCATACATAACATTAATATATATTTTTAATGTAAATTCATTAGTATATAAATATATTTTAATAATAATGGAAGCACTTTATACTTAATTTTAGTAATAAGACGCCATAAAGTTTCCTAATTAAAAAAAAATAAATAAAAATATATAATTTTCTTTACTGGCAATAAAACGCCGGCAGTAAAAATTCTTATGTATAAATATATATATAAATATATAATGAAAATATATGAGAAGCTAAACTAGTAAATATCCTCGCAAAAAATAAAATGAAAAGTCGCGTCAAAGATGAAGAGAATATGAAAACTTAGTTGTTGGATCTCTTGAACTGATGATTGATGGTCTGATTGATGAGTTGATAAATAATCCAAGTAATCTCAAGCATTTGTACCCTTCCTGGTAGTGAGTGTGTGGAGCTGCAAAATAACATTTTCCTTATTTTCCATCATAGACTAATTTTTTTTTATTCATCTTCAAAGTCCGCCCCGTCCGCTGTCAATGTACTCGAACCGCTGTGGGGCAACGAGTAATTACAGTAACAAATCTCGGCTCAAGGTAAGCAAAATAGCTCACAGATTACAAGCAAATGCTATAAATAAAAGTAAAGTTACCTCTTTCTCATCAGTAGCAACTGAGGAATAATTTTTCGGGAGTTCCGGCTCCTTGGCGGGACCTATCGCGTGAGTATAGATCAAACCACCAGCGATTCCTCCAAGAATGGGTCCAACCCAGTACAGCCAGTGGTTATCGAAACTTCCCATGACCACCGAGCTGCCTAGTGATCGGGCAGGATTCATTCCAGCTCCAGTTCTCGGGACTCCGACTATATGTCCGACAGTAACCGCCAGTCCAATTATCAGCGGCGCGATCCCTTTGCTTTCTGGTTTCGCTCCATCGCAAGCTCCGCAGACAACAACCACGAGAATCAGCGCCAGGAAAAATTCAACACCCAGACCTTGAACTGGAGTTACTCCGGGTGCTAAAGACACTAGTCCAAGATATGGTTCCATTATTTCTGGAGACAGTGCGCGGATTATTGCTGAGCCAGCTATTGCTCCAATACTTTGAGCTATCACGTATAAAATTCCACGTACAACTGGTACCTAAATTAAATAACACAACATTAATTCCATAAACATCAGCAATGTCTGAGTAAAATGGACATCCCGAATTCCGGAGAAATTTTTGGAGATGTCCTATTTTGCCCAGGCCGCTTTTATTCGAATTAAAATACCTTTCCAATAGCAAGAAGACCAAAAGTAACTGCCGGATTAATATGACCTCCGGACACATGTCCAATCCCTTGAACGGCTCCAGCAACCACTAGCCCAAATGCCAGTGCAATGGCCACAACATTTTGAGTAACAACAGCTCCACATCCAAAGAAATTAAGCAACAACGTTCCCAAAAATTCAGCTAGCAAAGCTCTCCATAGTCCAGCTTTCTTGTCAGTCAATTCCTGGGCCCCGAGAGCTGTCTTGAGACTCGCCATTTCTACAACATCATAATAATATGTAATGATAAAGGATTGAATCACTGGAGCATGTCAACAGCGTCCCCATGAAATAAAACCAAATCACTGGGAGTGCCAGTTTATTATATTTGGGTGTGATAGGTGTGGTGAGATAATATTTTGTTTTAGTACTCCCCCGCCAGGATGTGTTTAATTTAAACTAATGTACGTTTACATTAACAGCGAGCTTGTGATTATAGTCTGCGGATGTTAATGATGATACAGCTGCGAATGATGACAATTGTCAACGTTAAAAAAAATAGACGAAGACGACCCATACACGATTAGCGGCCGTTGATTTACGTTACTAATTTAGATCGAGGGCAGCAGTACCGCTGTTTCTACACTAACGACTCGCACAAACTCTACTCGAGGTGTTTTTCGTTCAAGACAACGACAATCTCTTTAATACCTTTAACACGCAACACATTACGCTGCAAGACAGTTACTACCACGCATACTGATTGTCATTTAATCCTCAACAAGGCCATTAACGCATCTTTTTACTGGCTGTGTAAATTATTTAATCGTCGATTTATAATTTATAACTCGAAAATTATACCGCCCACTATAAATATTTAATTACTCGCTCGATTTATTTTATTTTGTAAATTTAACTTCTGGTTAACCGGCTGTTTAATTTATTTGTTCGAAAATTAATCGAACAATTTAAAATAAATTATATTTTTTTAAACTAATTTTCAGGTCAATTCGGAGGCCATTTAAATAATAAACTAGACCTAATAGTATTGATGTCTAAAGTATGACGAATTAAATTTAAATTCATGTTATAAACAACTTAAGCGATTATATTGTGGTCTTTTGAAATAAAACTCGAGTCACAGAAAAACATTAAGAGTCTAGGCTGAACATTTTAAATTTAGATGAAACATTAAACTTTAACGCTCTTTATTATTATTATTTTAAGAAAATTTGAATATATATATATATATATATATATATAGATATATTTTTTGTAACCGGTAATAATTGTTGTTATTTCATTAACCGGCAAACTTCCGATTTCAAATATTTTTAATGTACGAGTATGTGAAAAAAAAAAATAAATTGACATTAATTAGTAGATTGTCTAACTCCATTTCAGAAAATCTTCCATTTATCCAAAAAAAAAGTAATTTAAATATTTATTTTTTTTTCTAAAAATCAATTTCATATCTAGTATATATATATAATATTTTATCTTACTATTAGTATCTGAAAATTGCACAGAATCACCTACTAAAAAATGTTAAGTAGACAATTCGCTAATTAGAACGTCGAAATGTAAACAGTAACAAATTATAAAAATAATTGTTAATTTTTAAATTAATTTTTAAAATATTTGAAAGATATCGTAAGTTTGCCAGTTAACTCACAAACAATTATTATTATTATTAATGAGTTTTTTATGGTAAAATATTATATATATATATAGACGTTAATTAAAACTTAAAACTATATATATTTTTGACTGATTGTAAATAATCTAATCTTGTGGTATGTAAATAGCTGTGAGCTAAAATAATAAATTATTATACTGATGTAATTATTGTATAAATTTAATTACATATAAATAAAAATAATAATTATTTTTTTTTTATCATAAAAAATTTATTTCCATAGATTAATGACGTAGAGCTTTTTGATTGGTATGTATTCGTTTTGAAAGGTAAAAAATAAATATTAAATATTGAAAAATAATAAAACTTTGATAATATGATGAAAATAAAATTGCGGTAAAATTTAAACTGTGGGAAATAAAGTATCATCAGAAGTTGAATGACACGAAAGTAGTCGATGTCAATTATTACATAGCAATTTATCTTGTGTACCTAGTAAAGTACTCTTATTATTATTACAGTACAGTATAACATAGAGTACAAACAAGTAAATCGTTAGCCGTTTATGGTTAGTCTTGATCTCTCTTGATGGTTTCTTTTAAATTTCCTCACGCGGACGCGAACCGACCATATCATCATCTACTAATGGAATTTAAACTCCTTTTACACCAGGTACCAGAGTCCTATTTCTATTTATCCAAACTACTTTTTATTATTTAAATTTCTGCTTTTAATTATTAAATTATTAAATATAAATAAATATTTATATTTTTACTTACAGTCTGATTGAAGCGGAGTCAAAGATGATAATCGAAATAAATCACTTGTCAATTATAAAAGTATACAATTACTCAGTTAACGATACCGGTTTACTTGCGCGAATGAACCAGCACCTGGAGCATTTAACCACCAGCCTCACGTAGAGCTTCCTAAGCGACAACTGGACTGTTGTAAAGAGACAACCAATCTCATATAGTATCTAAGCAGAAGTATGTTGGCTAAGACTGCGATGCTTGTTGATGCCGTGCTGGATCCAAACCACGACGACGCGACCACCAAGAGAAGGGATCATTGCTGCTGTTTTAAATCACTCTCCCACACTCTGCCAGGCATTTTAGTACATCAGCATTCAGGTATCATTCAACAATAAACTTGTAATATTTATACTTATATGAGTATACGTATATTTTAAATAAAAACAAATAAAATCTAAGTAAACAAATGATTCTTACATTAAAGCACTTGATAAGCCTTATCTATAACGCACCTTTTGAAACTAGTATTTAGATTTTAAATAAACATTCAATATATTTAAATATTGATAATACAAGTTTGCATGCTGATGTCAATAAAAATAAATAGCCGTACGTTAGATACTAGATTTCAAGATATCATCGATTTAACATTCATTGGAAATATTTTTATTTTATACTAGAAAAAAAAAATATTTTTAAAAATACACCTATGGCTTTTTAAATTTTCTACATGTGCATATTTTTAGTTTTTTTTTTTTTCGTAATTATTTTTTGAAAAAATCCTAAAATTGTTAATCATCTGCTAGCCAGGATCGTCAAATATTTTATTTATTTATTAAAATTTTACTGTAAGATTTTAATTTTTATTTAAATACAGCCATGATTTTTTCCATTTTTTAACAATAATTTTTTGAAGGTCTTTAGAGTAATATAAATTAATATGATGATATCAACTAATACCCAAATTTCGTAATTATTTTAATATGCAATAGTTTTTTTTTTTTTTAACTCCAAAAAAAAAAACTCGACTCTTTATCCTTTAGTTGGAGGCCAGTTTGATATTTAAATTACAAAATATAGATCGGTATCAATTTGAATATTTGGCGGTAAAATTAAAATTGAATATTTCCGGAGTTTAGTCGAAAAATACTCAATTAATTAAATTAACGTAAAAAAAAACATGATCAAAAATTTATTCCATTAATTTTTAAAAACTGTTTGCACAAATCAATAGATTGTAATTGAAATAATTGTAATTATCATGATGAATAATTTTTTTTATTTCCGCAGAAACAATAAAAGCCCGTAATATGAATGGAAAGGCAGAGAGAAGTGACTGAGTCATTGCTCATTATATTTTTTTATTATAAATTATAATAAATATAAATTCTATATAACCATCAAGGATAAACATTACAATAAAAAAAATTTCGACCGTCATTATTATTATTAACTTACAACAAATAATTAAAATTACTCACAACAAATCCTCAGATAGTTTAAACATAAAATTACTATTAATCTATTATTAAATTAACAAGTATCAATTGAAGTAATGACTAGATCTACGTTTAGCCAACAGCTCATCTCAATACGTCAATTATTATTTTTTATTATCAAGAAGCTGCGTTAGATCATAATGATTCTGTTTAAAATCATCTCCCGCCGATAAACTTCGCCGTCTGTTCATTAAAATAATCGTATTATTTTATTTTCGCGCCACTGCTACTCATCAAATTTAAATTAAGCCGACCGTGAATTAAATCTCTCTATAGATTTATATCAATCAGCCATAAAAATAACCCGCTTTTAAGTTCATGGAAAATTTTCATCAAAATTATTCCTTCATATCAGCATTCATTATTCATTACTCATTACGTCTGTCACTTGTCTAAATTATTCTAGACACTCCTTTAATAATTATTTTACAACGCATTTATCATACGATCAATGACAAATAACCCCTGCACCTTTTGTTATTGTTATCATTATCATTTCATCCCCGATATGGTCACGCAGTCATAAAGTTAATTGTCCACCTTCTGTTGTATTTGCACGCGAGCTCTTATCTATTCTTTTTTCATATATCTATATATTTATATGGATCTACCTGCTTCTATAAAAATCTACACGTCAGAGGATAGTCCGATCTACACTCTGAGACCCACTGCATACATATATATATATAAATATATAATAATATACAAAATTATAGGCATAAAATAATTTAGTTAAGTACCGGAATAACCTTGACCCCAATCTTTTTTTGGGCTTATAAATTTACATATTTATTTAAATAAATTAAATTATTAATTTTAAATGTTGAAGTCAATTGACGTCTAATAATTTTTTAATTTTTTTAAAAATCATTACTAATAAAGTAACTTTCATTTTTTTAATTTTAAATTTTTATGGCGGGAAATATTTGAAAAATTGCGCCATTTTTATTTTTTACCTGTGGTTTTTTTTAATTGACGGGAAAAAACATCCGACAATTGTTGTCGTCTTATTATGGGGTAATAATTTTTAATCACGTGATCTAGAGGAAAATAGGGAAAATTAGTGATAGCGTAAATTTTTTTTTTAAAAATTCATTTATATTTTTCACTAAATTTTCTTATTTTTAATTGGAGATCCATGAAAAAGATAAAGAAAGATCTAAAGTACAAAAGATTCAGCGTTAACTAGAAAGCACGACCTAAAATGCAAATCACATCTTCATACATTTTTACCTGCAATCTTGATTAATGTCTGATAATAAATCACGTAACTGCACGTGTATCGGAAGTAATTTAGAAAAAAAAAGAAAAAGAATGTTTTTTTATCAGAAATTTTTAATTTCAATTTAAATTAGCATTTGAATTTTTCCTTTAATTAATATTTAATTATTTTTCACTTTGTTGCAGATAACAATCGAACATGATATTTTTTAGCACGCACAGCGGGATCATGTGACAATGCAGGAATAATTTTCTAGTGTCAAGGTTGCGGTGTGTATTTAATAGACACATCGTTTACACATGTCCCAGGTGGATCGTTTACGGTTATTTTATCCGTTTGTCAATTGCGAGCAGTTATAATAAAACGTAAAACAAATATTATTAATTTTAATTGTGTAATATATGGAGTTGCTCCAGATCGAACGTCACGGTCATGATGGATATCGGATGACGGGTTATTACTTTAATTTCCGATAAACTTCTGTGGAAAATATCAAATAAATAAAATATAAATATGTTATTTCATTCTGTCATTATTGGGGTGGAATTTTAATTTGAATTGTAAAGAGGATTGGGGAAGTGAATAATAGGGGGTTGGAATGCCGTCAATGAAGCATTGTAGTAAGGGTTAAATCCTGTTCTGGTCTACTGTGGAATGCCTACTAAGCCAGTTGGTAAACGAGAGTCGTATTTGCAACTTTGGCGAGAGTTTGTTGGCCATCATAACGCTTATAATAACGCCGCTCAAAGGCGCGTTGTTTTTATTGTAAGTTAAATATATAGATACGTTTTTATTCATTACTTTAATAAATTGTCAAGATAAAAATGAGGCCGTTATTGATGTGATGGAAAGTATATAAGATATGTCGCGACAACGGAAACATTTAAGACGCGAAATTTTTTTTCTCTGACATCTTAATCATTGGAAAATTTTTTGAATTTTTTTTTGTATGGAAAAATTATTTAATTTATCTAATAGATAGTTTTTGTTACAAGTCGCCGGCTGCTATGAACATTGCGACGGTTGTTCCAGTTCCTGATACTCCGATTGATGATTCAGTGAGTGAGCAGGATGCGAATTCTTATAAAGGACGTAAGTTTTAGTTTTAATTATATTTTTTATTTATTATTTCTATTAAAATTTTTTTTAATAATCGATTTTTTAAAATTGATTTTTATAATTCGATAAATTTTTTAATCGTAATCGCAATGGGGCAAAATGAAGACTAAAAATAATTAATTAATTTTTAATTTTTTAAAAATTAGTCAAAAATTCATGCTGTCCATTTTACCTCATTTTCTTACAATTTTATAGATGATTAATTTATTTTTAAATTCTAATTAAGTTGACATAAAAAATAAAAACATAAAAATTTATCACTAGTCTACTGATCTATTTATTGCGTGATTAATTAATAATTAATATTAATTTTTTGATTAAAATATAATTAGTGTCACTTACGAATGACATCGACTCCATTTATTCAATGCCAGATTAATTAACAAAAAAAAACTTTAATTATTTTAAATCATCACATTCTCTTAATAAATCAAAAAAATTTTTTTTTATAATTAATTAATTATTCAATTATTAAAAAAAATTTTAAAATAAATTTCGACCGTACCGATAGAGTTTGAATAAATCGACCCAAGTTGTAGCGCACTCTACAGTCAACATGTTTTGCGCAGGGTACAAACTGTAAAAAATATTTTTTAAATTTGAAAAATAAAAAAAATCAAAAGCGAATCTCTACTGTTTGAACATGCGTTTAATAACTTTAACAATATTTGGTAAGTAAGACAAAAAAAGCAAAACCGGTTAATATAAAGTTAGTCGAGTTTCTCACGTTGTCGATTGAATTGAAAATACAAATAAATTATAAATCTACTACGCCATAAAAAACAAACTGACGACTCATCGTCAACGGGCCATTACATATTCTGTTCTTACAACTTTGACCTTGATCCTACTATTATGACATAAAAATAATAAAATTTATATCACAAAACCTACAACTCAAAATTTTACTCAAAACCGCTAATTTTATAAAACAATACAGTTCTTACGTAATTTTTTTTTTTTTATTTTACATAGACGTCTAATCTTAATCTTTATCCAACAATTATCAGATCTAATTAAAATTATTCATTAAAAAAAAAAATTAAAAAAATTTTCATATCCGCAAAAAAAAAATATTTTGCCGCCATTATTTTAAATTTAAAAATAACAAAAATGAATTATGACAATGGTAATTTTTAAACTTTAATCAGATCATTTTTGAAATATTTTGAGAATCCTTGAAGAAAAAAAAAAATTTTATTAAAAAATTTTTCACTTATTGCTCAATTTTCGTCCTTGTAAATGTTCCTGGAAGCCAAACTTTTATTTGCCGTAAAACTTAAGATTTAAAGTAAAATTTAAAACACAACAAAGTTGAGGACCTGGACACTGAAAAATAATGTCGCAAGTTTATTGCCTAGGGTAATAGCTCTTAGTTTTGCTTTCAGCATATGTGCACAATAAATTTTTTTTATTCATAAGATTTTTTACAATAAAATTTTATTATTAAATTACTGGATTTACTGGTTAATCTTTATGTTACTTTACTAAAATAAATAAATTATTAAGTAATAACAAAAAAAAAAGTAAAAGAAAATAAAATAATTAAATTTAACATTAAAAAATTTATTAAAATAAATACGCGGCTTAAACATGTCATTAAATAATCATCACTGAGTCATCTAATACAGTGTTGTATATTTCCGGTAAATTTATTTACTAAAAATTATAACATAAAAAAATATAAATAAATATTTGTCAGGAAATAGTAAAAAATATTTTTCAACGCCCATTAATATTTGAATTGTATCTTAATTTTAAATAACTAATTATGAAATATTAATAACAATAATTACTGTTTTTATTACACTAATTACCTAAACTTAATTACAAAAAAAATAAAAACAAAAAAAATCCACATGTAGAAAATTAAAAAAACTATACATGCATTTTTTTCAAATATTTTTTTTTTGTAATTTATCGTTTAAAAAAAAATTCAAAATTTATTAGACGTCAACTAGCTTCCGTATCGTTAAAATTTTTTCTATTAATTTCATAATGAAAATTTTTTTTTGCGCCAAGAAATCCTTTTTCTTTAATGTCCAGTTATCGTAATGTTGAGTCGGTAATAGCGCAATAAATGGTAATTTAAAACGTAACTAAATGGTATTTACGACAGCCAGTGAGTTGTTCATCAGTAAAATTTAATCAACAATTGCATGCTACGGTGATGATGCTCTTGAAGTTTTTATGTAACAGTATCTAACCAACACGTTAGTATTACACCTGACGAGTCAACCTTAACCCTAAGTTTCCTCGACACTGATACCATCTCATTGTTACTGACATGCAATATTTGTTTTTTTTATTCATACATGCACCTTTACTACATTTATTTATTTATTATTTAAATAATCTACAATTACATTTGTTATCTTACTCCAATATTTTCCACTATTACGTCGTAGGCGGCTAAAAATTCTTAACATTCATATTTTCAATTGGTAATTTTTCTGATGACTTAATTTATAATCGCCTTTTAATTTTTCTCTAAGTATCCAATGGAATTAAATTAAATATATAAGATTCCTACTGACTGCGCATCTTAATGACTGACGAGATTCGATCCAAGATATTTACTATTAACTATTAACTATTACCTGGTAATTTTATAATTCCTTTGTGTTTCCTTGAAAATAAAATTAAGTCAGTGTTATTTCAAGTATCTATTTTTTTATTACATGTATCAAATATAGTAAATAAAATAAATACCGTTCAAAAACAATGAAATTCGTATTTCCAATTTTTTGCGTGTTCCCTATTCTAATTTAATTTTTTTTTTTTTTTTTTTTTTATAAAATAATTCTCATGATAAATATAATTTTAGTACTGAAATATATTTTCTAGTTGTCTGTATAAATGTACTTAATAATTACCAGTGAGTGTAGATCCCACCCTATCAAAAAAAATCCATGTGGAAATTATGGGAATCCATAGGAATCCATATAGGAATGGATTTATATAAGAACCCAGGTAGGAAACCACGGGTATCTGAATTCTCGTAGGAAACTGTGGGTATCTGGATTTCCTTATGAAAAATTCCCATAGGAAACTGTAAGTATCTGGATTCCCATATAGAAAATTTTCATAGGAGATTGTGGGTATCTGGATTCTCACTTTAAGTGCAAATTTCCATGGGAAATCGAGGTAATAATCCATATTAGATTCCCATATGGACTTAAAATGGAGTGAGTCCCCATAGCAACCAACCTAAGAATCTATATCGAGATCTATGCTGGATTTTTATAGAAAACCATATGGGAATCTCTCCGGAAACGGCCTGTGAGAACCCACAGTAATCTAGGCTGGATTTCCATATGGATTTTTTTTGATAAGACAGCACTTGAAACGCCAAAAAAAATTTTAATAAACTTGTTTACTTAATTTATATTAATATAATATACTGTCAGATTAAATTGTCATACATTTTTTAAAAATAAAAATTGTACGAGTATAAGTAAGTAAAACATGACATCCGCCATTGAACAAGTGTTTGAATCTCTGAATATTTGAATAATTTTAAGTTTTATGTCGACATATATATATATATTTATAACATATTATCAAAATGTATATGCAGAGTGGTATGAACAAGGTTAGAGAACTGTTTGCTCGACTAATATCAGGCATTATTACAAATGCTCTTATTATCATCTACAAATTAACTTTCTGAGATGCTCGAGTACACTTGATGTCATATATGTGGATATATATTATAACCGGGTCAAAACCGCAGGTGGACGACTGTTTGCTTAGTAGCTACCGCTACTAATATAACAGTCTTTTATTTACTTACTGCTACTTCAATTAAATTTCAATTACTTTTTTTTTTTTTCGCTTAATTAATATCTCATATTGTATGACATGACTTGAAATTTTTTTTGCAAAAAAAATCAAAATTACTAACTATTAGTATTTTTAATTGCATTATCTTGTAATAAATAATTAAATTTTTCCATTAATTAATTTTTTAAATTTCTAGACAATAATTTAAAATCTCAATTTTTAATTAAAATTTTTAATTAATAAAAAATTTTTTAAATAATTAAAAAAAAATTATTGTGGGTAATAAGGAAAATTTATGTACGTCCGTAATTTCTGATAAAGATAATGAGCAACACTCTGATTTAAAATTAATTGAGGGACAGACATGTGGGTGATATTTGTCTAGGGAGATTTTGAGCGAAGGTGAGATGAGTAATTGAAAGAGATGGGTAAGAAAGATGTTACGAAGTGAGTCGAGAGTAAAATGGTCCCAGTAGAAGACGAGAACACGATATAATACGATGGAGAACACATAACATAACACGAACCAAGCACACATAACACATAACACGGGGAACACTGTGTGATATCTCCTGGAGAGGGAAAGTGAGATCGAGGGGGGATACTTGCTGATATATGAAGGCGAAATCGCGGGTCGCGCACTCGATAATCCAACTGTACCCTCGTGTACTCGATGTTTTGATTTTTTTGTTTAAAATTTTTTTTTTTTTTTTTATAAAACAACTGACTGGTGACCGGTCGTTCTGATCTTGTTTTTTTTTTTGTTTTCTTTCTTAAAAAAATATTTTTTGGTGACACTTAACGAGGATTTAGATAAAAATGAGTAAATCGTGGAAAGGTATGTTTGCAAATTTAATTTATTAAGCTAAAAGAAATTTATGATCAAGCATTTAAAGATTTAAAAAAAAAAAAAAATTTGACTTGATTATAAAAATATATGACTAGAGTAATTTAGTAAGTTGAATGGAAAATTTTAAATTGTAAAAAAAGTAAATCGTGTCAATAGAACGAGTGTAATAAAAAATTAATTAGTTAAGATTTGAGAAATAAAAATAGTAATTAAGACGATAAATTGATCGGCATTACAATAAAACCATTTTTATCTCGTTTAAACGGTTTGAAGAATTTTTATTTTATCTACGACACCGCAATACGACCGGCTACTGACATATATTTATTTACCTAGTCATATAATACCACGTTAGTTGCTCCTACATGTCCATACCGTTCGTTAATTATAATACCCGCCATTAAGATAAGGTCACCCAGATCAAATTGTACATCACGAAATAAATTTCATTATTTTCCACAATAATTACTATATTTAAAATTACCAAAATTTTCACTGAGAAAAATTTTTTCAGGCGCAAAAGATTTCTTAGGATTAGAAGAAGTTTCGAAAATCGAGTTCTTAGTTCCACTATTCAGTGAAGCACTCGGTACATTTTTATTGGTTTTAATTGGATGTGCATCATGCCTCACATGGGAGGAAACAAAACCACCGACAGTAATTCACATCGCATTTACATTTGGTCTCGCAGTTGCTGCACTAGCTCAGGTAAAAAAAAAAATTCATATATTTTTTACTTCCTCTATTTTATTTGTCTGCATTAAAAAATGTTCTGAATATAAATTTTATTAAATAAATATATATATATATATATATATATATATATATATATTTAATTAAGATTCAAAACACGCGCCAACCTTGCGACGTTAGATATTCTATAAAAATATAAAAATCTAAATATTCCACGTGGCCGAGATTGCAAATAAAACTAAAAAACAAAATATATGTATATAAATACTAGATAAATGTTACCGATGATGAGTTCCTTGAGATAATCGCCGTTGACCTCACGCATTAAGAGAAAGAGTTACCGCGATAGAGACCAAAAATCCCATTCACTAAATTTAATTCACATAAAAAAAAATAATATTTATATAAATATATATATTTATTTAATATTATACTCCATTATAAATTATAAGTTGTAATATTTTATCTCTTTTTTCATCTTCATTTTTATTTTATCGCAATAATATATAATTTAATATGATATATAATTAAACGAAAGGTAAAAAACAATCGAATCAAATTTTAAAAAAATAATCTGATTTATTATTTAGATCCAATCTTTTATTTTTTTTATCAGCTCCTGCAAATACTAATTACTAATTATTAAAGCCTGGGTAAAAGTATAATTGAGTCGGGATTAGGAGAGTGCGGAGTACAGTTGGGGGGAAATAAAAATTTGAATTTATAAATTTAAAAAATACAGGGAAGAAGTAATTGGGAGGAAGAAAAGAGTCCTTTTAAATTAGCGAGCATATGCCGGTACAGAGATCTCAGGTGACCTCGGCCCCGAAAGAATTTATTACCTTCGTTGAGGAGCGAATGTGCATTACATGTAAGACACGAAGTTTTGGTGTGCAAAGTGACTCGCGATCAATCCCTGAGTATGCAGACGTACGCCTTCGTGTCAACAAATTTGTACCAATGACAATGTACACTAAGACGATAAGGTCGAGATAATTAAATGTAAATGTCACTATTATGCTACTTTTTATTGTTATTATTATTTAAATTTTACACTCAACATCCCAATTAAATCATTACCGAAAACTTATTTTATTTTATTTTATTAAAATACATAATAAAAAAAAAAAAATATTGAGATTTAACCTTTTGGTAAATGAAGAGTAAAGAGAAAGCATCCCCTACTATTCCATCATTTCAAACACATTACGCATACACAGTTATTAGTTTTACATAATCGAACAATCAAATCAATCAAATCTAATCTAATAGTCGTTAAAAAAAAAAAAAAAAAAATTAAATAGTGACATAATATTTTTTATTACAAAAAATAAAATAATTTTTTAACGACAGAAATTTAATGAACTTTTTTACAAATAAATAAACAAACAATATAAAAATAATTATTACATGTAATTTAGACTCATTAATCGTCACAGGATTGACAAATGTCGAGTCTATGATTACGTAATTTACTAAAAATAACCGTGGGCGTTTTACCATCGTCTATATTTATATTTTTCATGAGATTGTTTCTCATCAAGAAGCGATAATTCTTCTTAATACACAATCCCCGATCCTTAATCTTCAATACTTTGAGCACAGTACATAATAGAGTGTATTCATAGTAAATATAAATATATACCAAGACGAAAAAACCCCTCGGGGAGTGGGATATCCGTTGACACGAGTAACGAATTAGATTATCATCATATATCGCGTTAAAATACTGGCAATATGTATAAAGTATATATATATAATAGTGTAACATAGACAAGAGAAGGGTAAATAAGGCCGCGGATTCGCCCAAGGGGTCTAACTGTCGGATGGTGCAATTTGCCCCGGAGGCTCTGACAACCTACTACATCCACTTATTCTCCTCTTTCCGACTCGTAAAACTCCTTTACCCGACCAAGACGACGTCCACGAGTGCTCTGCATCCGTGCACTTGCCTTTCCCTCTCAAAGGCTTATATTTTTTACTTCACTCCTTGTAACATTTAAACTCTTTTTCATGACTCATCAAATTATTCAAAAGTAAACAAACAATTTAAACCGCTTTTTTTAGCTTCGATCATCTACTCCGCCGAAATTTAAATAAACAATTAACGCGCGTTAATTTATCGCGTCTTGCTTAAAGTTTAGACTTTTTTTTTTTTAAATAAAAACACGCGCGTTTCATTAGTTTTTTTACGTAATCTTTAATTTATTGCGATTAAATCGGTTCGGTTGATCGAGTGTTCATATATATATATATATAAGTATATTAATATAACTTCTACTTGTATACTTAGGTATGTAATATACATGAATGTACACAAGTGTAATGTGGAATCGCGTGCCGCGAAAATGCCTCGAGCGATTCTTCATCGCGAATCTTACACTTACGCTAAAATATAAATTATTATTATTATTATATATAGTAAGAGGAGTGTCAATTTGAATTTAAAATACTTTAATATGTACTTTTGTCCTAAGGTTGGTCCGTTTTTATTTATTAATTTTTTTTCCAAAATTTGACCTTTGACAAAAAAATATTTAAATAAAATTAAAATACTAATTTTAATATACATTTTACAAGGCTATTAACCGGAGTTACTTGTTACTAGTTAATAAAAATTTAAATAAAAGACCGCTCCCGCGGCAATAATGCAACTGACGTAATTCAGTCGGATCATTGTCCGATTTTTGAATTAAAAAAAAAAATAAATATTAATGTTTATTTAAAATATTAAATCTTGGCGCGCATTCATCTAAACCAACACAATTATCATTATCTCTAATTGAGCACTTGAATGCATCTTAATTAAGTCAACAATTTATTATTGACACACAATTCATTGTTATCAAACTAATCAATCATAAACTAAGACATTTTATTTCTCAATGAACATTTTAATTGTCGTTTATTGTAAATAAATAAATAAATAAATAAATAAATAATAAAAAGCGACGCGTATACGTCCTCGACCGCTAAATTGCAGTAGTAAGTAGTGTAGGTACAGCGCAATGGCAAAGTGGGCGATGCCTGGAGCTAAAATCCGCAACAAATAAGAGACAAAGTCTCAATTTAAATTCACATTCACACCTCGCACGATAAATTTACCCGCGATCAACACCCGTGATTAGTTTTGCTGTATATCGTGATAAATTGCTCTCTTATCTCACCTTTTTCCCTACAATCTCATAAATTATTTTTATAATAAATAATATATATGATATTTATTATATTAAAGTGACGTAATGTAAACATCAATAAATTACAAATGTATCAATGATATTTTTTAAAATATATGTATTTTAAATTCAATTAAAAGGGTAATTGATAAATATAAGGTAGGGTTCCCTTAATGGTAATATAAAAATATATCAGCGTGTAAAAGTTATTTTAGTGCGCGAATTTAATGTCTGGGGGCTGTAGGTCAACATACCCTCGGGGCACAAAAATTGCCAACTAATTCTTCGAGAGAGGCTTTTATATACATATATATTTATATATACATATACTAATATAAAAATACAAACAAACACTAAAGTGCGCTCACTTACTCGAGGACATCTCAGCCCCTGTCGTCATAAAAACTATTTTTTTATTTAAATCTACAAATTTAAATTTTTCATATTTATTATTAATTATATATATATATATATATATATATATATATATATATATATATATATATATATATATATATATATATAAACTTTTTTATATATAATTATCCTATAAATTTTTTACAAAAAATTTGAACACAAAAGTGCGCTTACACTCGACCAACATTAAATTGATGATTAAAATTTACAAAAAAATTTTGCTAATTATTTTGAAAAAAAATTCATCTAATTATTAATTGCATTTTATTTATTTATTTATTTATTTATAATCAGAGTATAAGAAATTTCTGATGAAAAATAATGGTCTAATTGTTTAGAACGAATAATTAATTATAGAAAAAAGGATACGAGGTAAAAATAATAATAAAAAATAAGCAAAAAAAAAAAAATAAAATAAATCGAATGAAGAGAATTACGCAATAGGTAACATGTTAGCGCATATGTGCTCAAAGAATAGCCTGGGGCTGCTGAAGACCTTGCTGTCGTGTATGAGAACTGGGTTGCCGGGTCCGAGCGTTCGAGACCCATCAGACCAAGTGGTGTCTGTTTCTTCAAATAGAAGTTTAAATAGCTAATTTAGAGAGTACTCTAATAAATATAATTAAATTTATTCATTCACTCATTCGGTCATTAATGACAGTTATTAAATAAATAAATTATTGTACTTGCAGGTCTTGGGACCAGTGTCTGGATGTCATGTGAACCCTGCGGTGACGGCGGGTCTTGTCGTTAGTGGTAAATGTTCATTGTTGAGAGCGATTTGTTATATTGTTTGTCAATGTTGTGGTGCTATTGCTGGTGCTGCTGTTTTGAAAGTAAATTTTTTTGTTACTTTTTCGTTTGAAGGCTTAAGAAATTCTTTTTTTTTTTATTAATTGTCAATTTTATGCGCAGGTCGTCATACCGCCGGCGATTACCTCCCACGGAATAGGAGCGACGTCATTGGGCGATGGTATAGATAGTGGTCAGGGAATTCTAATGGAAGCAATAGTAACTTTTCTTTTGGTCCTCGTTGTCCACGCAACCACTGATCCAAAACGTCGCGATACCGTCGGCTGGGCCCCTTTGGCCATCGGGCTGACAATAACTGTCGCTCATATGGCCGCGGTTCCTGTCACGGGCAGCAGCATGAATCCCGCGAGGTCTTTTGGGCCTGCGGTGATTCTGGGATCTTGGACTCATCAGTGGATTTATTGGGTCGGTCCGGTCGTTGGCGGGATTGTTGCCGGTGGGCTTTACAAATTAGGACTTAGAGCCAAGTCCAAGGATGACGATGAAGCTTCTTATGATTTTTAAATTACTTTACGGCTGATGATTAGGGCATTGATTTTTTTTTTGTTATGCAGCTCTTATTTTTTTTTTTACATAAAAAATATTTGCGGTTTATTTAAATTTTTTCAACATCTTAAGATTAAAAAAAAATTATGGTCCAATAATTAGTCGAGTTTTTTCTTCAATTTTATTAAAATTTTTTCCTTAATTTTAAATTTTAAAAATAGAATTGAAAAAATTTGTTTTTTTATCTGCATTAACTCGGCAAATTTTTTACATAAAAAAATAATAACTGCATAATTTACTTCTAATTAGTATTGCCATATTTTTCAATTAAATTTAAAAAAAAACTCATTCATTTTTTTTTAATTGCAAACAATCATTTAATATAGTTTTTTTTTAATTATTAATTATAATTATTAAGACTTGTATATATTGTACTTAAGAATAAAAAAATAAATTTCATTACAGTATTTTTATTTTTATTAAAATAAATACTAACTAATTTATTTAATCTAATTGATAAGTTGAGAAGAAAAAATAAAAGTCTTATTTTAACCCACGCGATTTAAATAGAATAACAAAAATAGAACAGTAGAAAGTGTACCGTAGAAAATCAAGCAGTTTACTCTCAGCTCCCGCGTTGGAAAATTACTAACAATGTTAGAGAACGATGACATCGAGATCGCAAGTTACTTTAAGTCAAATTTGCTGGCTTGTCGGCAAGCGATCGACGAGGATTTCAAAAAATTCGCGTCTCTAAATACCAATGGCGAGCGGGTCTCTTTTTTGCTCAGCCATCCCGAGGCTCATTATCTTACTCTCGAGGTCGAAAACTGTCCAGTGAAAAACATCGAGAATGCGCTGAAAATAAAGGAAACCGGAAATAAATATTTCGGACAGGGTAATTATTTGCAGGCACTTGAAATTTATTCAAATGCTATTTTGGTGACTCCCAAGAAAGGTTCGTATTTAAATAAAATAAAAATTGATTGATTATTTAATTTAAAAAATCAATTTATTTATTACAGATCTAGGAATATTTTTAGCAAACCGTTCCGCGGCTCTGTACAATCTAGATCTACATGAACTAGCGCTCTCGGACGCAAATGAAGCCTTTCAAATCGGATATCCCAAAGAACTGGCATATAAATTAGAAGAGCGACGCGCCCGATGTTATCTCGCACTTAAAAACAACACGCAGGCCATTGAGTCATTCAAAAAAACTCTGATAAATTTAGACGATACCAAATTACTGCTGGAGAAGAAGCAGAAACTGGAGATGGACATACGGATGATGCTGGCAGTGATGGAAAAAGGAAAGGAGTTGAATAAATCAAACAAAAACAAAAACAATCTAGTCAAACAATCAACGTCTAGAAGCGAACTTCCAAAAATAGTTGACTGCAATCCGCTTTACCCGAACTGCAGTTCCGCGGTCGAGATCCGCGAGACAGCGGATGCGGGAAGACACGGGATCGCGACGCGCGACATTGAACCGGGGGAAGTTTTGATAGTCGAAAAGCCACACAGTGCGATGTTGCTTGGGGAATACAGACTGAAAAATTGCCAGTACTGCTTTAAAAAAAATGTCGCGCCGTATCCAGCGGCGTGCGATACCTGCGCTATCATCGCGTACTGCAGCACCCGGTGCCGCGACGACGACAGCAAAGCGCATCTCAATGAATGCAAACTTCTGGCCCCTTTATGGCTGTCCAACGTTTCCGTCACCTGCCTGTTGGCCATCAAAGCAATTCTGCAAAAGCCGTGGTCCAAACTGAAGGCTTTGAAAGATGATTTTTACAAAACTAGATCATCTTTCAGACCTACCGCTGAGCATACTTTCAAGGGAAGTGACTACTTGTCTTATTGGTCTCTCGGTAAGTAAAAGTCGAAAAAATACTTTTACTATTTATTTTGAGTGATAAATTGTCTATTTATTTATTTAGTGACTCATGAGAGTGAAAGAACTATCGATGATTTATTCCACCGCGCTTATATGACAGCATGGTTGCTACGAGTACTGAAATTAAGTTCTTATCTTCCGGATAACGTTAAATCACAGCCGGGAGAACCGCTCACTGAAGACGAATTATATGCAGCAGATCTACTGTGCCATCATTTGCAACTTTTGCAATTTAATACTCATGAAATTTCCGAGATAGTGAAGCCCAGAGGGGAAATTAATTTGGCCAAATGTAAAAATAATTTTATTGGCGGTGGGTTGTATCCAACTCCTGCGCTATTGAATCATTCTTGTAATCCAGGGATTGTTCGGTAATTACTTTTTTTTGTTATTAAAGAAATTTGTAATTAATGTCTTTACTATCACTATAATTCATTTTAATGACAGATAAATAAGGATTTAATAACTCACAATAAAAATTTTGTTCAATTATAAAAACTCACGTCATGGAATATTTTTCTTAAATTTGAGTACGAGTTGATCGCGGTCTATTATCAAATCTAATTTATCTACGAGCAATAGATATGAATGATTAAAAATCTCGGAATTCATAGAAAAAATCGCTCTCTAATTTGAAACAAAAAAAAAATAAAAGTTGAATTTTTATTACAAAAATGAAAGAAAAAATTTTCTTTATTTTTTAAATAATAAAAAATAAATGAATTTTAATTTTTCAGCTTTTGATTTACTATCTCTGATTTATTTCAATGACATATAAGGTAAGAGACCTAGTAACCGACCACTCATGTATCTGTATATTTATATATACTAAATTTTACTAAATATAGATATACAAATACATGAGTGGTCGGATACTAGGTCTCTTGCCTTACATTTAAGAATTCCTGATAAAAATATATATTTACTATTAATTTAAAGTCATATCTCGTCATCAAATATTTTATCTATTTGAAACTCATACTTTTACTATCATCTATTATTAAATTTGATTTATATATAGAAATATTAAACGGCAAAAAAAACAGTTACCTTTTTTTTAAAGAATTTGTGGCCATTGCTCTATTTTTTGATATTTGATACTTCATTTTAATGAATGAAAGTATGAAATAAAATTTAAATTACAACCGTATGGTAAAAATATTGCGCGAATTTAAAAAAATAATTACGTAACTGCTTATTTTAAAAATTTCGTGCCCAAAATTGTCAAAAATCTGTACCTCCCTCTAAATTTTTTTTTTTTTCAGTTATTTTGTAGGCACAACAATGATAGTTCGTTCAATTCGAACAATAAGAAAAGGTACTGAAGTTTGCGACAATTACGGGCCTCATTTCGCGACAACAGAGGAATCGGATCGCAAACGAAAATTACGATTGAATTATTGGTTCGACTGCAACTGCGAAGCTTGCGACCAACACTGGCCGCTACTCAATGAAATAAATCCCAAATTATTGAGGTAAAAAAAAAAAATAATTACTAAAAAAAAAAAAAAAAAAAGTTAATTAATAATTAATTAAATAAAAAAAACTTTGATGGCTTTCAGATTTAGATGCGAGACAGGAGCAGCCTGCGGCAATGTTCTGCGAGTGAACGTCGACTCAAATGAATTTATGGCCAACTGCAGCAAGTGCGGTAAGAGCACAAATATTATGAAAGGATTAAAAGCTCTTCAGGACACTGACGCGCTCTTCAAAGTCGCCTCGAGACATCTTGAAGACGGCGAGAACTCCGAGGCGCTGGATACTTATTTAAAAATATTGAAAATTCTTGACGAGACTCTTGCGCTGCCCATCAAAGACTACTATCTCTGTCAGCAGGGTGTCAAACTCACCATGCTGCCGCTCGGCAACACGGCTGTGATATAAAAAATTGTACTACTAATTATCATAATTAAATAAATACGTAATCGATATATTTATGATTTTTATTTAACTGTAGATCGGTAAACGTATAAAATAATCAATTAAGCAGTCATAATTCTTATATTATCAGTAATTAGATTAATATTAATCAAACATTTATTTTTTTTACTATAAGTCGTTGAGTAATTTTTAGAATTTTTTTTTCCACTTATTTATTTATTAGCAGCAAAAAAATTTTCATGATTTTTGTTAATTAATTTAATTATTTATAATTATGAGGTTTTTAATTTTAACAACCATTTTTTTGCGCGTTGTGGATAAGCTGATTTAAAATTTATTTTTAATTAATTCATCAACTTTTTAAATGTAAGTGATATTTTATATACAGATAAAGGTAAATTATTATTATTAATTATTATTCGTTAAGGATTTTAATATTTTGTCCGCTCGCTCCCACTTTAACTGAAACAAAAATTCGAAAATTAATAAAAGCGCTAAGTTTAATTAATTAATTGATTAATTAATTAATAATAATTACCGTCTTGAGTCGGATCTGGAACGACGATCTCGGCTGCGGCTGCGAGTGAGTGATCTCTTGCGTGGACTGCGCGACCTGGATCTAAAATATCAAACAAATAATTATTAGAGCAATTAGTTGTATATTCAACTATTTTTCAACAAATATCTAACATGTTAAAAGTCACTCGAATATTATTTGCCAAGTAATTTTCAAAGTTATACAGCTAAATATTATTCGAGTTATTTTATTTTATTTCCTAGGGATTAAAATGTTATCACAATTATTTTTTTTTTTTAATAATTAGTTACTTTTTTAATAAATCAAAAAAAGAAATTAAAAATAAAAAAAATAAAAAAATATTTTAAAGGAAATTTATTATTTTTAAACGAATGTGAATATGAATGTTATTGTACTATGATGAAACGTGAGTTCTCAGGGCAAATTATAATTAACTAATTTGTTGGCCTTAATTATTATTATTTTATGTAATTGAGTAAATATAAAAATTGAATAATTATTGATAAATAATTTCCCTGGGAACTCGGACGTATGTAAACAGATAATAAAAAATTTTTGAAAATCTGTGAAATACCAGACATCTGTGAACATGTAGTAGTGGTGGTGGTGGTGGTGGTGGTAGTAGTAGTAGTAGTATTGGTGGTTGGTGGTGATGATTGGTGGTACTTGGTTGGGTGAAAATTTAGGATGGTTGTGTAGGTGATCATTATTGCATTGCTCGATCGACGTCTATAAGATGCGCTCGCATTGATTTACTATATTTTTTATAATTTTTTTTTAATTATTCAGCCAATTAAAACGATGTGATTGCCGGTAGTGGTAGTAGTAGTAGCAGTACTAGTAGTAGTGGTAGTAGTAGCAGTAATAGTAGTAGTAGAAGTTGGGACGATACGCGCTGAATATTTTGATCGAAGAGTTCATATCGCGTTGGCTTGTTTGATTGATTGACTGATTGATGGATAACGGTGCTCCTAGACGGCTTAGAAGAGATGCGGTTGCCCGAAGTTGGATTATTGAAGGGTAATTGACGTACACGACGGACAGCAACGGACTGTCTGACTGACTGACTGATCCGACAGACGACTGGCTCCTATTGGTGACTTGGTGGTGACTGATGGTGACTGGTTGGGAAGTTAGTGGGCAGGCAGGCTATTTATTGTTTTTTTTATAATTTTTTTGTTTTGTTTTTACTTAAACTCATTTTTTGACTTTTTAAAGTCTACTTTTTTTATTGCTAGACGTTTATTTATTTTTCACGGTGGCTGTAGTAGAAGTAGTAGCAGTAGCGGTAGTAGTAATGCTAGTAGTGGTGATAGTAGTGGCAGGGAGATGAGCAGACTTAGGAGCTGACACTTGTAGAATCTGCAAACGTCAGTTTACACCAATTTAACTATTTTACTCGCAACTAGTAACCGCACATCATTCGACTTTGTCATTATTATTTTAACATTATATAATTCATAAAAAAAAAAAAAATATATATATATATTTACTATGTCCTAGCCTGCTCAACACACTATACTTAAAAAAAAAATTAAATCAATTAATAAATAAACAAATAAATAACTTAATTAAAACAAATTGCTCTTCAATTATCGCACCGTCTCAAATCTCATCTCAACTTAATTGTCGTCTTAAATTTCTATATCTCAACCAACTAGTCAACCAAAACTCTCATTAATTCTCTTATAATTATAAATAAACT
Organism: Microplitis demolitor; assembly: GCF_026212275.2. Taxonomy (NCBI): domain Eukaryota; kingdom Metazoa; phylum Arthropoda; class Insecta; order Hymenoptera; family Braconidae; genus Microplitis; species Microplitis demolitor. The sequence goes on along the minus strand of NC_068551.1, from coordinate 1,558,917 downwards.
TTAAATCCATACATAGCACGCATTCAAATAGATATGCTCCAGTTATAAAAACAACAAATCATCAGCTCATTAGAGCTTTGACTAAAAATATTTCCAGCCGCATTTTATTTTTATATACTCTGTCTTATATCTGCAATATTCGTTATCAAGACATTATAAATAAATTTAATAATCTCCATGTCTATTTAAATCCATTCTAAGTACTTTTTATCATAAATTAAACAACGATTATCGAAAAATAAATAATAATGTTAATAAATATAATATAATATTAAATTAGTATGATAAAACTATGCGATGACGTTCGAGTGATGCGTGCATGACATAACATCCATTAGACATAACAATAAATAATTAATATCAATAATAAATATATATTATTTACAATAATATTTAAATACTAAACAAATCACATAAATATATATGCATATATATATAAATTACCTGGGATATTGACCATACGGAGAGTAATCTGGGCTTCGCGAACGAGACCTAGAGAAATAAGAGATAAAAAAAAATACGTCGGACCATTACTTGTTTAAAAATAATTAATGTTGGTAATTAAACGGCAGTAGTCAAGTCCCAGGTGCTCTGCTGTGACTCCATAGTCTTTAATTATAAAGCTTCTTACCTGGAGTGACGAGACACAGATCTTCCAGTGCTACGGGGACTGCGCGATCTCGACCTATGTTTGTAAAAAATTATTTTATTTAAACGTTAATTATTTTAAATAAATTTATGGTCCATCAGCAACTTAACTAAATATTTATTATTATTTAAATAAAATTATTCAAGGCTTCCTACGGTTGGTTGACTATAAATCCTGTATCTCAAATCACAGTGCATTGAGCAAATTATTTTACGTGCGACTAGCAATTTAAATTAATAACTGACAATTAATTACACCTTACAGGTGATAATTATCATCTGTTATTTTTATTTAACTTATAAATTTATCATCTATTTGTTATAAAAACTCACCTTGAGTATTTTGGACCAGGTCTCCGACCACCTCCAGCACGACGACTTCTGCCCGATGACATTTCAACCCTTACTCTTGTTCCGCAGCAACGTCTGCAAATAAATTATCTAATTAATTACTGAGAATTGAAAAATTTATTTTTCACGTCAACGTTACAGTGCGCAGTTTAAATTTTTCACTTGTATTTAAATGTCAGTCAAAAGAAATGGAAATATTTTTAAAACGTCACTTTTTTAAACTTGTTTTGAGTAATTTTCAATTGTAATGACGTTTACTATCGATCTTTAATTAATTAAATAAATTACTTACTTTCCATGAAGACCACGGACAGCATCTTCAGCATCTCTGGGATCTTCAAACTCCACAAAAGCAAAACCCGGAGGATTTCTAGCGACCCAGACATTTCTCAAAGGCCCATACTGACTAAAAGCGTTTTCTATTTCATGTTTACTTGCACTGCTGCCCAAATTACCAACATAAACTTTGCATGATAAATCCCATTCGCGATATCTTGACATTGTCGCTGAAAAATTAATAAGTAGTTTTAATTTATCATAACTTTAAGTCATTAATGAAATAATTTAAATTTACGTTTACATTTAATTACTATATATTTGTATACATGCATATACGTATTGATAGATGATTATTTATGAGAAAAACATTGGAGATAACCATGAACCCACGCTATGACAACCTTGAACTGATGGTTTTAATTTAAATAATTTATTGTCATTTGGTTATTTATATATATTTAGTAAGAGTTATTATAAATTGATAAGCGGATACTTACGTCTTATTTATTTGTAATGAGTAAGTGAGGGGAAATGAGTATTTTTAAAAATAATCAACAAATAGCAATAACTGCAGCACTGTACACTAGGAAATGACAAAATGGCGACGCATTGCGGCGCGTTCTTTATTATCCCCACCGTTTTTTTTTTATTACTGTGGTAAAAGTGACAGCTAGTGACATCTCGTCATTTATACGTAATAGCAGACATCAGACAATACTTTATTTACTTTTTCACTAAGTACTACATTGTTTTCTTAAAATTACTATAAAATTATAATCATTAAGGAGAAACTACGGCCATTCTCTTTCCCACGACTGAAGAAACTAATAAAATTTTTTCTGCGCTCATACAATTTTAGAATTTGAAATGAATGTGAATGCAGCAGACAAGACAATTTTTAAATTACATATAAAAAAATTCAATTGATAAAAAATGAATTTTGAATTTTCTAAAAGTCAATTTTTTAATTTTTTTGTTAAAAAAATTTTATTTTATTGTTTTAAAATTTTCAGATTCCCGCCAACTTTACTGTCAAATTTTTTCCAATAAACCAGACATTTTTAATTTCTGTCAGAACTCCAGAATACGGTAAAAAAAAATTCAGTCTGAAATTCTCTACTATCATAAATATTTGAAATTTTTGGCGCCACTTTGCGCGCCTTTGAATAATTAAAAAAAAACTTTAACAATTTAAATAAATTTGAGTATCAATATAAACATTATATTTAAACTATCAATAATTGATTACTGAGCACTTGGTAGTATTTAATATTAAAATTTATTTGAATTTATTTAACGTACTAAGGATATTTGGAGGTCAATTACCAGGTGCATTTTATACAAATAAATAACAATAATTAATGGTTATTACTATAATAATAATTACAGCAAGAAATAATTAATAAATACATATAAGCAAGTTTTTTAATTCTTAAATTATAGAATACAAAATAATACCACAATTATATAGACTGAGTAATTAATTTAAAAAAAAAAGAAACAAAAATATGTTAATTTCAGTAATTATATCAGACTCTATAGTATTAAAAAAATAAGCTCACTCATACGTAAAAAAATCTACATGTAATTGAAAGCATGATAATTTAAAAATAAAAAATAATCGCTTCGTCTTAATTATTTAATTAATTAATATGGAATTAACACACAGTATTTATATTATAATTATTGTTTTCATTTGTTTTCTTTTTTTTTTATAATTAATGTGATACGCAGTGAGCTTAATTACACAAACGTGAGCGTATTAGATATTATAATTAATTAATTAATTTAAAATCCGTCCATAATTACTGGTCGTTGAAACACTTAACTGTAATTAGATAATAAATATGATTAATAGATTGATATAAATAATTATTGGTAATTAATTGATAAATAATTACCGTCTGTCACGAGACTCAGAGCGAGAACGACGGTCTCGGCTACGACTACGCGTCAATGATCGTCTACGTGGACTGCGAGACCGCGACCTAAAATTTTACGAGTCAGATATTAATATTTTATTAACCAATCAATTAATTGAAGATATATATTTAATTGCAAACAATATTTGATAATGTTTCTTTAATTTTAATTTTCAAAACCATTTTTTTGAGTACGGAAAAAAAACATGATCAAATATATTCTTTAGACACAAAAGTATAAATTCACATCAGAAAGTAATAGCTAAAGCTCTCATTAATTAACAAATTACTAATCAAATTAATAAGTTAATTGTAAGACGCTATCCCAATAATTTTCAAAAGAAAAAAAAATTTCAATTTACTGAGCAAACGAGGTAACAATTAAATAATGTAAGCATGTAAAAATAAGCGTGAATAAACACATGGTTAGTGAAACAGTCTAGTGTCTAATGGACAAAAATCTCGTTGGCTCAGCTTTAAAATATATATATAGATATATAGATATGTTGACATATAAACTAAGTAAATTTTTCAAGATTAAAATTTTTTAAAATCTGTGAAATACCCAAAACAACTGTGAACATGTGGTGGTAGTAGTGGTGGTAGTAGTAGTAGTATTGGTGGTTGGTGGTGATGATTGGTGGTACTTGGTTGGGTGAAAATTTAGGATGGTTGTGTAGGTGATCATTATTGCATTTGATCATTGCTCGATCGACGACTATAAGATGCGCTCGCATTGATTTACTATATTTTTTATAATTTTTTTTTTAAATATTCAGCTAATTAAAACGATGTGATTGCCGGTAGTGGTAGTAGTAGTAGTAGCAGTACTAGTAGTAGTGGTAGTAGTAGCAGTAGTAGTAGTAGTAGAAGTTGGGACGATACGCGCTGAATATTTTGATCGAAGAGTTCATATCGCGTTGGCTTGTTTGATTGATTGACTGATTGATGGATAACGGTGCTCCTAGACGGCTTAGAAGAGATGCGGTTGCCCGAAGTTGGATTATTGAAGGGTAATTGACGTACACTGACGGACAGCAACGGACTGTCTGACTGACTGACTGATCCGACAGACGACTGGCTCCTATTGGTGACTTGGTTGGTGACTGATGGTGACTGGTTGGGAAGTTAGTGGGCAGGCAGGCTATTTTTTTTTTTTATAATTTTTTTGTTTTGTTTTTACTTAAACTCATTTTTTGACTTTTTAAAGTCTACTTTTTTTTATTGCTAGATGTTTATTTATTTTTCACGGTGGCTGTAGTAGAAGTAGTAGTAGTAGTGGCGGGGAGACGAGTAGAACTAGGAGTTGACACTGGTAGAATCTGCAACGGTCAGTTTTACCATTATAACAATCAACGTTATCATACTCCGTGCCACTATTTGCATCAATTTTAAATTTAATTATTTTCTTTTTTACAAAATATAAGTATATAAATTATTTTTTTTTTATTTTAAACCAATAAAACTATCAATGGTCCTAGACTGCCCACTCTAATGCAAATGAGACATCATGTATTGGGATTCTGAATTTAAATAAAAATCTACAATCGAATCAAGGTCATGATAAAATGATCAAAACTACTTTTAATAATTTAAATAATAATTAAAAAAAAAAAATCGTAATTCAAATCCGAAACTCATACACAAGCTACCACAACTCATGTGTTAGTTTTTGATAAATTTAAAATTTCAACGAACGATGGACGATGACCTAAGTAAATAAAAAAAAATAAATTATAATTATTTTAAAATACTATTTTAAAAGTATAATTTTATAATAAAATAAATATATAATATAAATGTTTAAACTTTACGAGTGCATATGTGCGTTATTAAATCGTGTTATCTTGAATCTACTATTTCGTTCGCTGAATAAATGATGGTAAATCTTATCAATATCATAATTATAATCTTCGTACTCTCGTTTAAAAAACTACCAGCAATAGTAATCCGTGCAACATAAAGATCCAACAGATTCATCTCACATACGTACTTTTCGATGCACATCGCTCACTATGTCCGGTAAAACGATCTGAAATACTTTACAATACGGACAGTTATTTAAATTATCTATTACCTGGAGTATCTTGTAACGGGTGATCTCTTCGGGCTCTTGGACAGCGACCTAAGAAAATAAAATACATATATACATACATATATATTTACTGTTACCGCTCACTGACTTATCCGAGGCCTTGTATCAGCAGAAGCGCGTAATTTAAAAATAATTTTAATTTAAATTAATAAATCAATTTACCTAGGGTAGCGGCCTATTGATTTTCTACGAGGACTGCGGGATCGCGACCTACAAATTTACAAAAATTTATCCAAAATAAATACATGTGCTTATAATTAAAACGTTCAGTAAAAAAAATTCGTGTGTAAAAAAATAAATAACTAAAAAACAATTCAAATGCTTTAAGATCACTCAGGATTTGTAAAAAGTTTTAATTAAAATTTATAAATGCAGAGATTCTATCAAGACTTTTTTCAGTTTACATACCCAGAGACCGCCAATGATTTAGAGGATGATAATTTATTTAAATAACTTACCTAGAGTAACGCGGACCAGGGCGACGAGCTCCCCCACCACCACGACGACTTCTTCCTGAAGACATTTCAACTCTTACACGAGTGCCGCAGCATCTCCTGATGAAAATAATAATTTTTTTATGAAAGTAGAAATAATTAATTAGTTTTGACGTCGCGTAAAAAAATACTTACGTTCCATGAAGTCCTCGGACGGCATCTTCAGCATCTCTGGGGTCTTCAAACTCGACGAACGCAAAACCCGGTGGATTTCTCGCCACCCAAACATTTCTCAGAGGTCCATATTTACTGAATGCGTTTTCTATTTCGTGTTTACTGGCACTGCTGCCTAAATCTCCGACGTAAACTTTGCATGACAAATCCCATTCGCGATAACGCGACATTTTGTTCCTAGAATATTATAATTTATTCATTAACACACGGTAATTATAAATATTTAAATTTATGTAAGTATGTTGTGTATATATCAACATCAACACCGGACACATCAAAGCCGCGATTTGTCCGCCATCTTCGTGCGGAGAAAATTGACACATTAAATTTACTATCAGAAAAATTAAACAACTCATATATTTATATACATTTTTAGAGCTGTACTTTATGAATTGTTTGTAAATAAACAAATAAAGTGACAGTTATATTACACGTTGATCAACTCACTTAATAATAGAGTTTTTTCGATGGCGAAATTCGCCGTCAATTAAAATTTCACAACTGATGATTGTAGAGTTGAATTAATTTATTTTATGTAGTGTAATTGCGGTACTTTTATTTACTTACTTACTTATGATAAGGAGTATTTAGCGGTTGCGAAATTCAATTGAGTAATTTTTTATTTTGTTATCACAATTAAAACTTTAACGAGTGAAATTGACGTCTGAGAATTCTTAAATGTTTCAATACAAGTGTTAGTCTTAAATCTAAAATGGAGGTTTTTTTTTATATATATATATACTCAAGTATTATTGTTGTAATGACAATTATCAGCGCCTCTGCCGGATTCTATTAAACTAAATATTTATCCGATCAATTTTACCGCCAACTCCATTGCCCGTTTTGGCAAAAAAAAAAAAAAAAACATTAATAAATCGGTCGTTGATTAAAAAGCGGAAAATAAAATTTACAGTTAATTAGTAATAAAATTTTATGCGTATGAATGCAGCAGACATCAGACAATTTATAAATTTTAAATAAATAAACAATAAAATTTAAAAAAATGCGCGCGCTAATTTTTAAATTATTTAAATACGCATTTTTTTATTTTTATTCTATTCAGGTTTTATTTATTTATTCAAAAATTTAAAAAATTCCTGTCAGTTACATTCACACTTATGATTTTTTGATTATTTCAATAAATGATTAAATAAATATGAAGGTAATTATTTTGAAAAATGAAATATTTGTTTTTATTTCAAATAAAAATAAATATATGTTGGTTGAAATACAAAAAATATAAATAGATACAGTAGTAATATAGTAAAAAAAAAAAAAAAATTAATTATGAAGTCGATTGTAATCAATTTTTTCCAATTGAACGAGAGGTCGCAGCTGTTCTGCAAAAATTCTCATGTCTTCAGCGATAGCATCCTGGCCACTGGGTGCCAGTACACTTAATTCGACCAAGTAACTCTGGGAAATAGGCTCCACTGTTTCAAGAACTTTACCTTGAGGCATTTTGAATATTTTCGAAACAGTGACCTTCATTCTTCCTTTTCTGAACATGTAGCCTCTGACGATGTACTCAAAATCCAGTCTGCAGCCCAATTCTGTCAGAAACTCAATGACAGTGTTGCTGGTGCCAATGTCGATGCTGCTACGGACAATCGTCGGTCTTGATTTATCTCCAAGTTCCGGTTGCCCGATGTACCTCAACTGGAACGGCATGTCTGGATAATCAATCGCTCTTCTGACTCTTAGTGACAGCGGAGCCTCAGTCGGTCCTCTGAAAAATAAAACTCATGGATAAGAACTTGAATAAACTGACATCAAGTAGTTGACAACCTACTGCTGCAATTTTTCGTCAAGCTAAACGCAAAAATTGACATTTCCATAAGTTGATGACAACTTGACGTCAACTTGATCAGAAAATCGGTGGCAAAAGTTGACGTCTCATTAGTTGGCTTCAATTTTTCTAGGAAGTTGATGACAACTTGTGGCAACAATTACAAAGACAGAAGTTGTCAAGATCGCAACTAATTGACAGCAACTTTCTGACCAGATTCTTGTTATCAGGAAAATTAAAAAATTAAATTTTTTACCTTCTGATACTGAAACAAGCCTCGTGGTCATGAAAAGACTCCGGACCACTATCAACATTGTCACAGAGACCACGAAGACGGTGTAACAGAACCTCAACAGCACTGTCCAGTATAGATCCTTGTAGTAAATATTCTTGATTAGGAATAATGTTTGATTTTAAAGCTGAACTCAAACTGTCCATCGCTGTTGATATTTGCGCCGCCATTTTTATATTAATTCACTTACAATAAATAAACAAATGTTATTATTCTCTTAATAATTCTGTTTAGTAGCTCTGAGTTTTTAACCTCTAAATCTTGTCCAGTCGCCGTTCATTCAAAATATAAACCAGAGCCACCTACAATTTTAATAGCAATTTACCCCCACTACCGAGGAGCTCGCAGTCCACCCGGTTCATTAACATAAGAAATAAATAAATATGGATATATTTTTTTTAATTAATTGGTATTTATTTACTTAATATTATACAATATCAATATAATTTATTAAAATTAAAAATATAAATTTAATAATGAGAGTTAACTTAGCAGATATGAGACAATTTAAAAACTTTGAATAAGTAAATTTGAAAAATTCGCATACTGATCTCTCAATTATCTAAATACGCATTTTTAAATTTTTATTTATTTATTCAAAAATTAATAAAATTGCCAACTGTCAGCTGTATTCACTCATAATTTAATCATGGGTTGAATATAAACAGGGCTCGTATGTCCACTTGGGGTAGACGCGCTTGAATAAATTCATAAGAATAGTATCTTGTGACTTTAACTGACCATCAAATACACATTTCATATGTCCATGAGTTCCTAAAACATAAAAACATAAATAAATATTTTTATAAACTAACTAATTTATTGTTAATCAATTTATTTACCCAGAGGTTCTTTAATATGACCACGTCGTCCGTATTTCGTACGTAGTTTGACTGGTTTGAACCAATCGATGTCTTCACGATTGTAAAACATAAATCTAATTACTGCTGACCGCTTGAAGACTTTGAATGGATGACCACTGAGGACAGCGCGTTTTATTACTAGTCTATCTGGATTCGCTGATAAAATGCTTCCAGTAGCGACAAGTTTCTGTGTAAAATAAAAAGTATTTAGTATTTTAATAACTTTCAGGTCACATGATGATTTATGAAGTGAAATAAAATAAAAATTACAGGCAGTTCATTTTTCTTTTGCTGGAAACACAAGACAGGGCACTGAGGGAAAGTAATTGGAGCGAACATACTCGCGACTGCGGTCTCTCCTGGTTGGAAAAATCTCAAATACTGTCAGGAAATAAAAATTTATGTTAATATTAAATTTAAATAAATAAATGTATGAATGAGTGATGTAATGATGAGCGAACCTTGTGCTTGGGTGTGTAAGTGTGCTCACTAAATATCGGAGCAGTGACGAATCTTCTGAATCCACATTGGAAAATAAGTTTCTCTTTAGAAGCAATAGGCTGAGCTTCTGGGTCAGTAGTTCTCTTTAATACGATATTTAGCAAACTCATTTTATGCTCGTTGGGTAATAATCCGAACACGATCAATTGTCTTTGACCGTCGGAGGAATAAGCGTCGTACAGTTTCTTGGGTACGTCTTTTACGTGTATCGTTATGTAAGACCCAGGCTAAATCATGAAATTTAAATTAATAAAAATAATAATAATAATAATAATAATAATAATAATAAATTGAGATCATTTATTGACTTGATTTTATCAATTAACCAACCTCAGCTCCAATAAGAACTTCATTTTCCTTGAACACAAGTTTGGTCGATCGCTGGAAATTCTTGAACTGAAATATGCGACCAAAGTCGAAGGGTAAATCTTCTTTAGGATCCCAAGGACTTGTGCGGAATGATTCAAGTCCACGGTATTTTTGAAAACGTTCCCGAGCAGGAATATCCTGAGGAGTATCAACTTCATCTGGGAACTGCGCGTCTTCTTTTGCTTCTGTAAATTTACAACTCAATTAATTAATTCATTTTATTTTTTTTAATAAAAGAAACCAAAAGATTAAATACCTTTGAATCTAACCATCGCTTGTCTCTCCTCTATAAGATCCATGTCCTCATCATACTTCTGTTCGTCAATCGGAGCTTCTGACACAGTCATAGTCTCGTACTCTTCATCAGCCTGACTTGCATCTTCATCCCAGTCATCTTTGTCCACTGCCATTTTTTCCCCTCCATCTTCACCTTCAACTTCGTCCTCATCATCATTTTCATCTCCATCACCAGCCTCGTCATTTTCATCATCAATAATCCAAGCAGCTTGATAATTAGATGTACCCTTAGGTACACGTTTTGTGTTTTTTTTCTCCATCTGCTCTCTCTTGGCTTCCTCTAGTTCCTCGGCTGTCGGCCATGTCTGCTCAGCGTCCATCGGATCTGGAGTATTTTCAGCTTCTAAGCTTTCCTACAATAAAATAGAATAAAAAATAAGACCAGAGCTACAAATATAAATAATAAATAAGAAAAACAATCTACTTGTTTTTCAGGATCAGCGCGTTCTAAGACTTTGACTTCATCCGTTTCCATGTTCCCTTTGGTATTTAAACAATAAGGATCACTCGGCAAGTCTATTTGAGACATTTGGAAGTCTCCAAATCCAATAACATGAACGAGACCATTTACTGATAATGTTGCGCCTCTTAAATATCCAGTTATTTTTAATGTTCCGCTTTCATCATTTTCCTAAAACAAAAATATCTAAATATTAACGAGAAACCTGCAGTTACGCAGTAATTGTCCGAGATCCACTACTAAATTTATTAAATATGGTATCATCGTAAAAGTCTTGATTTAAATTTGTCTTCTCAACTATTTTTTAAACTCTTAATAATATAGATTATACTTACAGGACAATAATTAATATGTTCAGCCATAAGATGCGCTCTATGTTTCCTATAAAATATACTTTGCTGTTCTTGTTCCCCTAAAACTCGCAATAAATTATACGCATCCATCGAATTATTTAGCGAATGTGTTTTAACATCAGGTAAATATTTTTCAACTAATTTCGTTGTCTGCTGTCTCAATTTTTTAGTTTTATTTTTCTGTACAAAAAATTTAAATTATTAAAAACTAAATTTAAAAATTTATTGTAATTAAAAAATAATAAAATACCGTCATAGAAAAATCAGTTTTGTCAGCAAAGACGACCATGGTCGTAGGTAATTTTTGCGGGATACTAGTTTTCAAAATTTCTTCTCCCCACTCATCAATATTGTCCTTTATGACAAAAAGAACTGTTGATGCTACTTTCATTACATCTAATGCTTCTAAGACGTTATTTTTCGATGGCACAACGAGAGCGAATCGTTTCTTAAGCCTTGGAATACTAGAAAAAATATTTAATTATTATAAGCACAATAATTTGACAGGAAGTTAAAATAAATATGATTGATCCCCGACAAGTCATCAAATTGAGATCGATTGACGGCACATCAAATATGATAATAACCTGATATGAGTAATTCCTTGCGAGTTTTCTTTGACGACAGCCTGATTAGTCTCTTCCAGACCATTGATAGTCAGCAATACAGTTTGGAGATCGACGTCATCTTGAAGTGGGACAATGGCTATTAGAATAGGAGCTGAAGATTCACCACCGAATTTACGTTTCTCCATCAGCATTTCCTCACGTTTTTTCAAACGCTGCTGGACCGACTGATTGCGACGTTGATCCCTGCTCGCAGCCAACTTGTTCTTCTTCGTTAATGTCTTTACATTGTTAACTTTACCTAAAACAATTTAATTTGATAAGAAAACTTTTGGCAAACAAATTTAAAAATTAGGAATTAAAATTTTGAATAAAAACCTTCTGTGGAACGTTTGATTGCACGTTTGCTCCGATGTCTACCAGTATTGTGATTTTTATGAGCGTTCTTCATACGAGTCATGGCTGATGATTATATATTTATATTCACATTAATTTATTTATTCAAATTATTGATAATAATTATCAACTTTTAGTTTATTAGTTTGTCATCAAATACCACGTGGTATTCCTGATGTTTTTCTCAGAGGTTATGAAAGAAAGAAATTTTGTTTCAATTTTAAATGGAATTATCAGGAGTCGCCACTGCGGACTTTCAAATCTCCAACAGTGCGCGTTTTTTAAATAAGAGAGAGAAAATTATTTAAAAATACCAGATGTATATTTTGAAATTTCAAATTCCTGTTACCAAATTTCATTTCTACATTATCAGACTAAAATATAATTCAAAAATAAACTAAATTATAATTAAATAATTAATTTTTACAAGTAATTCCAAAGATAATTGGAAAAATTCCAGGACTTTATCTTCAGTTCAATCCTAAAAATTTTTGAAATTAAATTAAATTTTTTCAAGTCAAGAAGCTGGACAAATTTTATTTTTAATTAATGAGTGTACGGAGTTCCATTACCAAAAATATATTCCATCGTCCATCTTTGCGTAAACATTTGCAGAAGAGGGCGCATTCATACAGTAATTTTGAACATTACAAGTACACGCTGGTACCCACATGTTTCGATGACGTTCATTTATTTCTCAACTACCCTTCGGAGTAATTAGTCAGGCTTAAGTTAAATCCTGTAACTTAATGACTGTAATTTCCGTATACCTGAAGAATTTATCATCAGAAGTTTTTCGGTAACCTTAAATATTCAGCGTCTAAGTTTATTACTACAAAAATGCCACACCTGGTAATTTAAATATTTTATTTATTAATTAATTAATTTATTAAAATAAATTAAAATATTTAAAGTTCGATAGCTAAATTAATTGTTGATTACTTTGTTATGTTGACAGGAAATCTCGTGTAATTGTAAAAGCTACTGTTTGACCAAGAACATGCATCTCCCAGGAGATATTAAAATAATTTGCGAACTGATGGAGGATTCTCTCCAAGGGATTGAAGATGACGAAGAGGAAATCGAACTACAAGAAGATAAACTCGAGCAAAACATCGGCAACGCTTCTGAAATATTGGAGTCTATGAAGAAACACATGAAAAATAAAGCATTGTCGCAGTACATTGTTAGTATTATCATAAATAAATATGAAAAGTGCAGTTACATTTACAAAATTTTGAACTCCAAGAATACAAGTCTTAGTAGAAAATATATGAGACTGAAGGTAGAATACTCACACATTATCAGCGAAGTCATGGCATCAAGTACAGAGCAATTGAAAAAAAAATTTTACGAATACTGTTAGATTGTATCAGATCTTTTTTAACGTTATTATTGATATTAATATAAAGGTTTGTGCTGTAAATTGTAATTATTCTAATGGAATTTTAATTTATTTATTTCCGCAATTAATTAAATAAATTTTCAGTTTATTATTTTAGTTATCTTTTGTTTTTATTTACCCGCCATTATAACCTAATAATTAGTTTTTTTATTAACAATTAGAATTAAAATTATTTTTAAATCGAAAACAAATTATCGATTAGAAATTTTATGAATTTTAATAAAAAATTTTTAATTATTTCTGACTAAAAAAAAAAAATTTTTTATTTTTAAATTTATTCTCTTAAACTTAAATAGAAAAGTAATTAAAAACTTTGTAAAATTAAATTATTAATTAAAAATGAGTCATAATTTGGAATAAATAAAAATTTTTAAAGTAATGGGATTTTATTTAATAAATATGACGACATATTTTATAATGTATAGTTTTATATGATAAGATTTCGTTGAACAATTCTGTTCACATTTCAATGAAAGGTTAGAATTTGAAATTTGAAAATACCCGCGAGATTTGAAAAATTAAAAAAATAAATTAAAGAAAATCATAAGAAAATTAATAGAAAACTTAAATAAAATTCTTAATGTTTTTTTTTGTTTTAAAATTTTAATAAAATTCATAAAAAAGTAAAGCCGGCAGGTAAAAAACTTCGAATCCTGTGGAAACTGACAGGTGCTGCCATCGCGTAGGAAACTCAGCGAAAAATAAAATAAAAGAAAAGAAATAAAAAAAACTTTTAAGTGACAACTCAAGATGTCGCTGACAAATATTTTTTTTTTACCCCTAGTATTTCTTATTTATCATTTGTCATTCAATGCACATTTCCAACCATGATAATCCAGCTTCTGACGCGTTGGTATCGCACGTAATCATCATTAAATAAAACATTTAGTTAAATGAATAAACAATTGTATGGATTCCCATGTCCATAATTTATCAACAAGTATATAAATATCGTGCATCAACATTCCTAAATATAAGTACCAGAGAAAATAGTGATTTATTTACGTAATTGACGAAATTGTTTGGTGTTGGTCAATTGTTTTTGATACTTTTGTGCCTATCAAAAAATAAAACAAGTGAAATACAAAAGTCTGGTAGTTTTATAAATAAATTGTGGATGATTTGTCGTTTGTTGGAGATCGACATCCATTCTGAAGATGCAGAACCAAGAAGATGGTGCTGAAGGTACTTTTTTTAATTATTTATTTTCCTAGGTTATATTATTTCGTCATCGTTATCTTTCTCCAGAATTTATTATGATACTGAAGTTAGCTGACGTCTAACAATTTTTAAATACAAAAAATATTTCAAAAATTGCACCTGCAGCCTGTAATTTTCCACGTGTATTTTTTTTAATTTAAAAAAAAAAATCAGGAAATTGTTTGCTAACTTCAGGGTCATGTTTTATTACCAGTAATTAGTTAATTATTGATTTATTAATTAAGAACCAATGACCTTTAATTTAATTGCTTGTATTTATTTATTAAGATAAAACGAATTAGTAGTAATTAAATTAAATTATCAGGATCTCCATGGAACAATTCAAGTGGTTGTGAAGAGGAGCGCAAACCACGTGAAGGAAAAAAATCAAATGTCCTGGCGCTATGGGGGAATGAGCGGACCATGAACTTAAATCCACTGATACTGACAAATATTTTATCATCACACTATTTCAAAGTTAATTTATACGAACTGAAAACCTACCACGAAGTTATTGATGAAATTTATTACAAAGTTGCGCATCTAGAGCCCTGGGAAAAAGGCAGCAGGAAAACTGCCGGTCAGACCGGGATGTGTGGAGGCGTGAGTATGTTTTTATTACTGATGATCATTGTCATCATGCATGCTAGTTTATTTTTTATTTAAGGGGTTCATAATTTATTGATAAACCCGTCAGCACTCCCGTTATAAGCAATTTGCTCACAGGACACTTCAAATTACATGATACCGAAGTTAGCCGACGTTGAAAAATTTTTAAACCGAAATTTTTAATTGCCCGCCAACTTCAGGATAATCAAATTCTAGGATGTCGCTGTCTTGCGAGTGAGAGACTAAAGACACGAGAGTGCTGAAGGGTAACACTTAAATTTGGTAGTGGGAATAATAAATAAAATTATTTTAATGACATTTAATTACAGAATAGCATGTATTTGGTGAAATGGTAGTTTTTAAATTTGAATTTAATTAATGTTGACATAAGGGTTGTAATTTAGCGCTTCATGCAGGTACGCGGAGTTGGAGCTGGTGGAATTGTATCGACGGCCTATTGTCTACTTTATAAATTATTTACACTGAGATTGACGAGGAAACAATTAAATGGACTTATCAATCATCCCGATTCGCCTTATATTCGAGCTTTAGGATTTATGTATATAAGGTATGAAATTTAATTACATTTATCTATAAAAAAATAAAATAAACTGACCTTTAAAAATGTCAAAAGTATTTTAAAATGACCTGGATATTGAACTAAAGCTAATAAAATTACAGATATACACAACCACCAGCTGACTTATTCAGTTGGTACGACGAGTACCTGGACGACGAAGAAGAGTTTGATGTTAAAGCCGGCGGCGGGCAGATGATGAAGATGGGAGAGATTTTAAAACAATTTTTAACGAAACTCGAGTGGTTCTCGACGTTGTTCCCCAGGATACCGGTCCCGATACAAAAGGAACTGGAGCAGCGGTTGGGTGAGAGGTTTCCACAGCAGACGATAAATGCACGCAATGCGAAACCTCCGATCACGCTTAATAATCACGGCAAGTACAGTAGTGGTGCGGGACGCAAAGACAATGGGAGCTCAGCAGCTAGAAGTCAGCAGCCGAGACACATTTCTGATAGCGATGTCCAGTGGGGCGAAGCTGAGTCACGTACGAGTCAATGGCGAGCCAGGTGCGTCTACGTGGTATGAGTTTAAATCACGTTATTATAATTATCATTAATTTAATTTAATTTATTATAAATTAATTAATTAATTAATATTATAATTAACTAATAATATAAAAATTGCCAGGATAAAGAAAGGAATCAAGAAGGCAGTCGACCATGAAAATTAAATATCAATATCATCAAGTAGAATTACCCATGCGCTAATTGCGTTTCACGGGTACTTTTAATAATTTTAAACTTGACCCTCAAATTTTTTTTTTCTATTACTATTAATTAATTATAAATATTAATTACTTTTTATAAAATTAATTTTTGAAAAGAATGTCTGCGTGTTCTGACGTTGCAGGTCTGATGAAGATCGTCGGGACAGCAGAGACAGGTATCGTGATCGTGAAAGAGAACGAAAGAGATCACGTGAACGTGATCGTTCGAGAGATCGCGACCGTGGTAGCAGTAGAGTTGAGGAAACCAGAAAACGTGATCGACATTCACGGAAACAAAGTCGTGAACGAAGTCGAGAGAGGAGTAAGAGACATCGCAGTCGCAGTCGCAGTAGAGAAAGATCAACTCGTGATCGCAGTCGTGAACATTATCGTGATCGATATCGTGAACGGTAAACATTTATTTTATTTTTTGATCATCTTGAAGTTAGCAGACAATTAAAAATTTTTTGATTTTTTTTTTTATAATTTATCGTATTGAAAAAAATTAAAAAATTATTAGACGTCGGCTAACTTGAGTATCATTAATTAAGTATATTAAATTATTTATGATTAAAATTTTTTTACAGAAAAAATTCACCGATTGATTATGCAGCTGAGTTAGCACGTGAACGAGAACGACAACGACGATAATAAATAAATATAATTACCATCATTACAAACATTTGTACCTACAAATACAATTATTATTATTATTATTATTATTATTATTATTATTATTATTAATATGACTAATTGATTAATTACTGGATAAATAATTAAATAAAGATAAATAATTAAGAAATAATTATAATTAGTTTTTAAGAAAGAAAAAAAAATAAAATTTACTAAATAAAACAAAATAAAAGTATCGATTTGTAAGACCGAGCCATTTGAATTTACCAAATTGATACTTCCGGTTGCCTAAAATTATTATATTTAAAGTATAATAAGTTTACTCTAGTTTAAATATTTTCTTTTTTTATATAAATATATTATATAATAAATAAAATAAGTGTAATTTAATAATTCATTTTTTTATTTTTTTATCCTTCAACTCCAATTTGATTTCAAATAAATTTCTATTCGCGCATAAATAATTAGATAAGTAATTGATAAATTTATTGATAGCAAAAATAAATACGATTTTAGTCTGTAGTAAATGATATATATTTTATATATTTAAACGAAACAAATATGGCGGCAACTAGTAGTCCGGATGACGTCAGTCGAGCACAAGAAAACGTGCGGTGGTAAAAATTTATCATATAATGAAGATCCAGAGCAGCTTGTATTTAGTTTTTAAATTTAAAAAAATATCTGAGAGGTAATTAATTAATTATTTCGTAGGATTAATCATTAATATTAAATGCGAGTTTAGTTTTTAATTTTTTAATAAAAATATTATCGTATTTTGACACAAAGCAAACATACATGCGCGAAATAATAAAATATATTTTTTTACAGATGATTGGTAGACGTTGTGCTCTAGTTGCTCTTGGCGGGCTTTTAATTCTAGTTTTAACTGTTAATATTTATTTTATACTAATGATTGTTGACAATTCATCGGATAAATTGTACGGGAGAAATTCACCAGTTGCCAATGACAAATTACAGGATAATAGTTATAATAATAATAAAGTAAACAGTGATAATAATAATGATGTTAACATTAATAGCAATAATGATAAATCACATGAAAAAAAGTCACTGACACATGAAATTGAAGAAAAAATAAAAGCTGAGATGAGATTGCTGCCGTCAAAATATTTTAAACGTAATTCTAGTTACGCTTTGTTACTTGATAGATTACTAGCGGAATTGAAAATTATGCCAAATACTCAGGATGACATTTGGAGTATTCCCAATAATAATGTAGGTAATTTTTATTTATTTATTTGAAACAGTTATCGTTAGAGTAAATAATTTTTGCTGCCTAGTTGACAGTTAACAATTTTTGAATTTTTTTTTCGACAAATCAATTTAAAAAAAAAAAATAAATAAAAATATGCACATGTAGAAAATTTAAAAAACTGTAAGTGCATTTTTTTTTTTAGTAATTTTTTTATAATTTGTCATTTAAAAAAAAAATCAAAAAATTATTTGACGCCTGTCAATTTCAGTATTATAAATTATTATGATACTGAAATTACTCGAGTTCTAATAACTTTTGAATTTTTTAAAAAATGGTAAATTTAAAAAATTGCACTTATAGTTTTTTTAATTTTCTACATGCGCATTTTTTTTTTTTTAATTAAATTCTTAAAAAATTCGTAATTATCCGCTAATCGGGATCATAAATTATTTTTGGAGACTTACTATTTTAAATAATTTGTGAAATTCGTGTTCGTAATTAAATTTACATAAAATCAGACAATTTAACAAAAGTATTTTTAAAAAAACGAACGTCTCATTTTTACGCAAGTTTATTATAAAAAGTTAAATATTTGTGATAATAAATTATTCCAGTAGAATTAACAGCAATTAATTTATTGTGTAATCAATGCACTGATAAGTAATAATTACCTTTTATTTTTTTTTTAATTATAGTGGCCAGATGCACATCATTTGTTACCACCAGCAGCACCAGAATTGGGAACAATTTTAAACGCGTTGCGTAAAACTAAAATAATAAAAGTATCAAATGCCCAAGTGGGAACACAATTAAAGTTGATGTTAACACTGGAGCCAAATGTCAAAGCATTATTTAAACCCCAATGGTACAGCAGAGATACTATTCTACACGGTCCAGTTTACTTTGGCAAAGACAGACACAATGCCGAAGTTGTTGCCTTTCATTTGTCGTCTTTGCTCGGCCTACGACGTGTTCCTCTGACCGTTATCAGAAAACGTAACAAATTTTCTCATCATCTAGATGATACCAATAGATAGATGACCATTGTTAGTAATTAACTACCCCTGACTCATATCATTTTGTTGTAGTGAATCTCAAAGAAGTACAGAGCAAAGCGACAGCAGAGGTATCAGCGACGATGTTTGAAGAAGCCAACGAGACATGTTTGTATGGCGTTTGTCATTATTGTTCAGCATCGGATCCAGTTTGCGGTGTAAATAATATCCTCGAGGGCTCTTTGATGCTCTGGTTACCTTCCTCGCTGAAGCTTTTCAAACATCGGCATCCTTGGCAACGAACTTATAAACGAAATAAATTTGCCCAGTGGGAAACTAATCAAAATTATTGTGATAAGGTAATTAATTATATTTTTCTTTTAACTAATTATCAAGTTTGCGACCATGAATTTTTTCCAACTGGTCATTGGTCAAGTAAAGTTTAAATAAAAGTCTTGAAGTAAATGGGAATTGATAAAAAAATTTCAAATTAAAAGGTAAAGGAAAGCAAAACTTATGCTCCACATGCCTCTAGTCGACTTCTCGATCTAATAGATACCGCAATATTCGATTTTCTTCTGGATAATGGGGACCGCCATCACTACGAATTAATGCAGAATAATTTTCATAATCCCGCTGTGTTATTAATTGATAATGGAAAGAGTCTGGCGAATCCTGACGTCGATCATATTGATATATTAGCGCCGCTGTACCAGTGCTGCATGTAAGTTATTTATAAGTTATAACAAACCGTTTAGTTTGAATTCCAGTGTAATTATATGATTAGACGTAGCAGTAATCAGCTAATTACTTGTACTACTTTCTACACTTGATACTGGAAGTAATAGACCCGATAATTAGTACTAAGAAAAACATGTTAGTAAATAAAATGTAAGCAACATTTATTATAGGGTCCATAAAACAACGTGGGATAGGCTGCAATTACTAGGCGGAGGAGCTTTAAGTGCTTCATTGAGGCAACTTCTAGTTCAAGAAGCCGTAGAATCCGACGTTCGTCCCCTAATCACTGAAGATTATCTCAGTGCGATGGATAGGAGATTACTTACCATCTATGCGGTCGTCGAGTACTGCTTGAAACTTAAAAAATATCCATCTAATGTTATTTTAGATCATCGATAACTTAAATAGATAATTTATTTTAATTTATATTTATTATTACTTAGGATAGAATACTCAGATATGGTCATATATGAACCATTTGTTGAAATTTAGCTTCATATCTGATTATATATGATCATAAACATATAGGTATGATCTTATAGGAAGCCTGGAACCTGATTAGATATGGTTATTCTATCTGATCAGATTTCTTCATATCTGATCATATATGCTCAGATAAGGCCATTTTTTATATCTATTCTGATAAAATTCTTAGTATCTGGTCATGTATTGTATCTGAAAAACACCTGATCTGATATATGCCTTCCTATCTGATCAGGTTCATGTATATGGTCATCATATAGTTATTTATATGTAATCAGATAGGGTTATTGTTAATATCTAATCAGACGTAAGTCGTAAAACCTGATCATATATGGTTAGATATGTTTATTTTAAGTATCTGATCAGATATCTTCATATCTGAACATATATGATAAGATAAGGTGATTTTTTACATTTATTCTAATGACAGTTTTGATATCTGATCATGTTCATGTATATGATCATCATATAGTTAATTATATATAATTAGACAGTTATTTTTCATATTTGAACAGACTTCAGTCTTCATATCTGATCATATATAATCAGATACTGCCACATTTCATATCTAAGCAGACATAAATTTTCGTACCTGATCATATATGATCAGATAAGGGTTTTTTTAAAAGAAAATCGGATCAAAAATGTGTTTATACCTGATCATATATGGTCAGATAGAGTAATTTTTCATATCTGAGTATTTTATTTCGAGTAATCACTGCCGATGTATAAAATTGTAGGAATAATTAATTATTTAATAAGGAAACAATTGATAAATAACATTTATGAGATTTTTTATTTATTTCATGACACAATTATTATTTCGGGTAATTTCCTTTTTTTGTTTTAGGTGCAGAGCTTTATAAATACAATACAAACGTAAAAAATATTTCCAAATGCAGCTGTTGTCATATATATTTATAATAATAATAATAATAGTTATTATTATTATCAGTATTAATATAATTTATAGTATTATAAATAATTTACATTTACATTTCACATATATATCAATTCGATCATACTGCGTATTAAAAATTGCGTACATAAAAAATTATCGCAAATACATTTACAATTATTATATATTTTTATTCAAAGAGCTTACAAAATTTTTCTTTATCGTTAGGTTAATTTTAAAATCCAGTTACATGAAATAGCATTTTTACTTATTGCATTATATTAATTAGTCGATTCATTTATTTATTTATTCTTTACATCAATAAAACTATTGCAATATAGCCA
Source organism: Microplitis demolitor (assembly GCF_026212275.2). Classification (NCBI taxonomy): domain Eukaryota; kingdom Metazoa; phylum Arthropoda; class Insecta; order Hymenoptera; family Braconidae; genus Microplitis; species Microplitis demolitor. The sequence goes on along the minus strand of NC_068551.1, from coordinate 1,537,255 downwards.
GTTTAAAAATACCCGACGTTTTGTTTTTTATTCGTAGTCAATATGAGCCAACTCACAATTAATTATTAATTAACTTGGATTTATTTACAACAAAATAATGACCAGAATTACTCACGCTTAAATAACTATTTTAATTCATTTTATTTTTTCCTCAATTATTTATAAATTCAAATCGATTATTTATTCAGCGGCATTACTCACATTCATTTATCTATAATTAATATTTATGTATTTATATATTAACATTTAAATTAAATAAAATTTTTTTAAATTATTTATAACGAATTTGTATAAATATACTATAGAGCATAAGAACCGTACAAATTGTTACTGGTTTGAACTTCTCTCAGGGAGAGACTGAGCTTCGGGTCTCTCCCACTTCCCAACTTTTTCAAACTGCGCATGCGTAAAGGGAAGTAGGAGATTTACACCAAGAGTGGGGGTAAAACCCGGAAACTGTCGAACCCGAGGTTCAATCTCTCCCTCGGACAATTTGATATTTATTTTTTTTCTCTATTTTAAATTATTCAGATATCACCAGTTGTATTGAACCTTTGATCGTTATTTAATTATTATTATTATCAAAAATAATAATAATTAATAAAATCTATGTCGAGATGATCAAGTACTCTTGATTAATACTGTATACTTGATTTATTAAAAAAAATTAATCACTTTCACCTCAACTATCAATCTTCCATTGTATAGCCATCAATATTTTTTTTATTATTATTATTAATATTACTATTATTAAATTTATATGTCGATTGAATTAATTAAAATATATTGACACGTAACCTTATTTATTGCATTGTATATTGATGCTTCCTACGGTTAAATTATCGCCATTGTTAGACCGTTTAATAATTTATAAATATTATATTAATTTAAATTCAGTATTAAAGTATTAAAAATAATAAATACGTCTTGTTAAATTTAATATAAAAGTTGTATAAATTTAGCAAACCGTCGGTTGACAAAAAATAATTTTATTACTGACGTTGATAAAAAATATGCTGGCAAGGTCTTGGTATTTAAATTTTTATTGCCCTGGTATTCAAATTCAACTTTTTTTTTAAATATTTTTTGCGGTCAAAGTTTTTACAGCGCGGACTCGACTCCTCTTGAAGATGTTGAAGTATTGAGATCTTCTGAGTGTCGAGTGTGAGAAGAGTCTAGAGAAGTCACTGAGTCGCTGTCATTACTGTGCGGACTTGAGTAATTAGCTGCTTCCTGTAGTCTCATCAGCATATTTAACTAAAAAAAAAATTAGTTCAATTTTATTGTAAGATCTGTAATTAATTAGCGATAAATTTTGATGCTGAGTAAATAAAACTTACAAGTGGATCGCCTTCGGTGTCACTGTGCGCACTGCCAAGACTTTTTACACTAGAAGCACCAACTCCAGCACTGTGTCCTGAATTAACGACATCATAGCCGACGTCTTCGGGTCTAAGACGCAATAGAGCATCGCTACCACCATGAACGGCATGGGTCGAAATCCAGGGGTAACTTGTGACGATAAACTGGGCCGGATCTTCCCAGGCACCGTCAGTGTTACCATTCCCACTTGCACGTCTTCCATAAAGAGTCAGACCTTCTCTGACGGCTTCCACTAGGTACGGAATAACAGAGTAGTTCCACAAGTCAGTGAACCAAACTTGGGAGCCCGCGACTTGCATCGGGCATGACAAAAATAAACGCGGGCCGATGGTCACATCCGAGCTGCTGTGAGTCTCTAAAAATTTATTTAAATGCAGCCATACACGTGGCAGCCACTCGACGACTGCGGCCATTTCCGCGTTTCTTGATCCATCAGCTTCTCTTAACTCATGCTCGAGTAATTTACGTCTTAAATAACGACCCAGAAATCCTTTTACTGGCTCCATGTGATTTGCGCACAGTACCCAGCGGAAATTGTGGTGTAGTTGTAGGTTTGTGGTGCTGCAAGTTGCTTGGCTCATGGTACCAATTATTGCTGGACAAGATAGATGACGAGTTCCTAGCAGACCGCTAAATAATTCACCCAACGAAGCCGCGTGTTGTAAGTTCTCGAGAATAATAACTCGGGGCAATTCGTCAGCGGCGTTTGAATCACAACGCTCGGCAATGTGGGCCAAGTATTGGCGCAACTCTTTGCTGGACTTGTGGTCGACATTAAATGTCGCGACCGCAGCAGCGTCTTTGGTCTCGGAATCGGAGTCTACAAGCGCGTGAGCGAGTTTTCCAGCGAGATAACTTTTGCCAGTGCCGCTGGGCCCGCAGAGAATAACGCGACGGTGCTCAGTGAGAAGATTTATCAGCCGCTGGACTATTGATCGGGGGATCAGAGTGTCTATTGCGAGCCACGAGTATCCGCTGAGCACCAAGTAAATAGTCTTGACATGACCGATCAAATATCCACAGGGTAAAAGCTCTGGATGCTGCGAGTCCGACGTGCATCTTGAAGCCTCTCCCAAGTGGTAAGAAGCCACGCATTCAACTCCCAGCCCAAGATTAGTAACCGGATCAACTCGCGATACGTATTCTTTGAAGCAACGTCTTACTGTTGAGTCCAACGAATCCCACGTTGTCTTGTTTGATATACAGACACTCGCAATAACACAGTGCGGCGGCTCGCCCCCCGCGATCCCATCACCGTTCCCGCTTATGAGATTCAAATTAAAGCTGTTCTCGCTGCCAAGATACACCGCGACGTGAATTCGCTTCCCGTCAGTCTCCTGCTCGATCACCGGCTCTGCAGTCGTCGACGGACAATATGAGCGCGTCGTCGGCACGATCGGGTGCTCAGGGACACTGATGTCCTCCAGCTGGTCAGCAGTCCCATGGTCACCGTTAGCTAACGCAGCCACACTCGAAACAACTTCCGTCATGCTAAACCGACGCTCCGGATCGCTTGGGAGCGATGATTGAGATGACGTCAAGGACTTCGATGTCACCAGACGCTGGAGCCGCTCATTATTCTGCTTCAAGTTCAGCATTTCGTTCTGCAATAAATATAAGCATTGTTATTATTATTTAAATAAATTTTAATGTCAGTAATTGCTGTAATAAATAAAATTGTTATCAACACAGACGCTTGAGTCCTTTAACAATCAGGTTTGTAATTTTATAGTTGATGGCATTGAAGAATAAAATGTGAACGTAATGTATTATTTAATTTTTTTTTAAATTATAAAAGAGCGCTTGCAATTTTAACTTTTTTTTATTAATAAGTAAAATGGATGGAGATTAATACTTACGCGCATTTTAATAACAGTATCCTTGAGTGATTCCAATTGATGAGCTGAAGACAATGCCTCGAGTCTAATGTCCGTTAGCACCATATCCTTTTCTCTTAATTGTTTCTTCAGCTCATCAACGTCTTCATCTTCTTTATTATTATCCTTCTTATATAAAGCGGAGCTGCTCTTACTCACAGACATGGAATTCTCATGCTCTGGTGACTTTTGTTGTCCATTGACCTTCTGTCCTTGATTGTCATGATTATTTTTATCGTGCTTGGCTGCCGTAGGCAATCGCGGACTATTTGGTGCACTGAGTTCGCCCCCGATCCGGGCTCCAGGGTCTTTGCAGTCCTCGGCATCGGAGACTGAGCCGTGACGGTTCTTACGTGACCTAGAGAACGCCTTGGAGAAGGAACTGCGGAGCCAGCCTTTCTTTTTGTGATGACTGCTCACTGAGCACGCGCTGCTCAGAGAGTTTAGCGAAGTCACGCTGTCTGCTGAAAGTTGTCGTGCAATTGATGAGCCCTGATGGTGGTTACTGAAACCTCCGGTGCAACCCGTTGTCCCTGAGTCCGAGTCTCCTAGTGTATGTCTGCGGCCGTTTGGCGACGTGCCGTTATTCAAACCAGCTTCGGCACTTTGTTTTCGGAGTCGCTCTATTGTGTCACGTAATTCTTGCAACTCGGAATCCTGTTGATAAATATTTTTTTTTGTAAATAAATTATAAGACTTTAAAATTTTAATTATTAACGTCATTTTTGTACTTAAAAATTAATTATTGATAATAATGTTAATTAGGGCTACACATAGTTAAGTAGGGCAAAGAAATCGTTTGACGATTGACGTCAAATGACCAGCAAAAAATTTACTACAAGTCATTTGTTTGAATTTAATGCTTTCAAATCATTTTTGACGTCAATTGTCATCCAATTTCTCGTTATCTGACTGAACATAAAAATGACAGCCACTTAGCATCACGAGCTGCACAAAACAGTCTTTTGAAAATAATTAAAAAAAAATTAGCTTAATACATTGAGTAGATTCGGCGTAACCGAGTTTCCGTACATACGAACATTCAAATGTACGAATGTACGGATCCGCTATTTCTGGATCAGTATCAAAATAAATAAATAAAAAAAAATTAATTGAGTTGATTAGACTATTTCCTGAAGATTAACTTCCTTTAAATTAAAAAAATTAAAGTTACAAGCAATGAAATTAAAAGAAAACACGATTAACTTATTTAGTATGCAAATTCATAGTTTAAAAAAAAAGTTAATTACTCGCGAAATTGCATATTAAAACAGAATCTACTTTAACGTCCACTTAAATATTTTTATTAATTTACTAAAAAAAAAAAAGTCATTTATTGATATAGAGAGTAGATAAAACGTCTTTTAAATGAGACTGCGGTCTTGTATATTAAATTTAAAAAAATTATACCGTAAAAATGGCTGAATTATAAAGTTATTTTGTTGGTTTAAAATTGTTTATTTTATTGGGATATCGGGTAGTCATCATTAAGCTTGTGAACACGCCAAACAAGTTTGCGTTTGCTGTATGACAGCAGGTGCAGACTATTTGGGAGACTAAGAGCTGAATCAACTACCGCGATCAGCCTTCACTGGTATTTAGTAGACCCAAAGTCAATGACGAGCAAACTCTACTAAACCCTTTGCTAGGATTTCGACTAATTGGACCTCTGTAGAATACAGAGGTCAATTATCTATTGTAACAAGTTTATTATCACTAATTAGCTCTCCAAATTTATCTACACGAAGAAAAATAGACAAAAAATCGAAAAATTTTTATTATGCTGTCACCGAAACTTTAAACAGGAAGTTGAGTCGCCAAAAAATTATTTTATGCTTAAAACTTATTGATAACTTTTAATAAAATTTATATTATTATAAATATCTAAAATATAAATTATAGTAGAGTATAAAAAATTTTCAGGCTTCAATTATAATTATCTTGGGTAAAAAAATTTGATTTGGTTTCTTTAAATTTTTATAAAAATTTTAAGATTTTGATCTAGAGACGAAAAAAAAACAGACTAATAAAAATAATAGGCAGTAAAAGTCTAATTTTGGTCTGGATAAAATCAAATGCATGATGCGAAATTTTGAGAGAAAAAAAGTCTGATTTTGATCTACAGGTGACTAAAACCAAACTGAAAATTATTGAAACCCTGTCTCGTTTAAATTTTTATTTTATTTACAACAGATCAAATTTTCCGACCTGGAATAGTGGCGTAATAATTTTTTGGCGACTCGACTTGTTCAAAGTTTCATCGTCAGCACAATGGATTTTTAAACTCTATTCTTCTCCATGTATACCAGCTACAAAACTTTCCGATTCAATGATCTATTTAATTTAAAAAAAAAAAAAATCTGTCAATAATTAAATATTAAAAAAACTAAAACCGGTAAATAAAATTTTTCAACGGTAATTTTAGTAAATTTATCTCAAGTTTACATCCTAGTCCCATGAGGGCCATGTAACCCATGAATCCGTGACTTGGTCCTAGCATGCTACAATGAATACAATACACAGAACCGGAAATTAACTCACCTTTTTCTCGGCGGTCGCTGTGAGCTGCTGGAGCCTTTGGGTCATGTTCGACAGAGACTGCTCGAAGGCTGACACGACGTGGGCCTGTAACAAAAAAATACAAAAGTCCCATTGAGTAAAAATCCATTAAAACACTCGTTGTAACTCAGCCATTTAAAACTCCTTTTCAAACTTTCTCATTACTTAATAAATATATATATGTATATATGTAACAAATGATATAATTTATAGATCACTCTTATGAAATAAATAACAAGTAATCTATATATGTAGGTACATATAAATTCCAATGATTACAACAATTGATATTAAATTTTTTATTTTTTTTTTCAGCCAGACATGGAAGTAAAAAGTTTTATTAATGTGCAATGCGATGTATTGTCATGCGTTGGTGCGTTGAGTGAATTTCCGTCGTCCACATTTAGTTGTTATGTTTAGTATGTAATCTAACAAGTACATACTTGTATTTGTACTCATACTCATACTTATAGTCAGTACTCATACTCAGACTATGTATTATTATATTTACAAGTGAATAACGATGGAGAAGTTAAGACTCATAATTATCCGCAACTCGACACGCTGACTTAGAACCATATAATTATCAAGGATATTTCCCAAGCTTTAATCCATGATACCGGTATTTAACTTTCCTGGTTGGTATCAGACACTCTGTACTGAGCCAAGTAGAGTAAGTATTTATATTGAGCTGAAGCATTATTATATATTATATATTGTGCGCTACAGGATACAGGAATAAACTTTAATAATATTGGAATTGGAATTGTAATGTAAAAAAAGCTGGACTGGACTGCCAGTCTTTGAGCTGAATGCAAACGCCCCGAACACATGCAATGTCCTGGAGCATTTACTTTTGACTTAATGTATATATATAATATGTAATCTTGAGTCGAGTGTGTAGTAATTTACTGATTGTGGGACAGACCATAAATAAATCCGGTGTATATGTATTTTTAATCCTTAAACAAACGCCGTAATTTTTATACACTAACCCAGATAGTGTTAATCTCACGTGATAGTTTTTTTTTTATCTTTATCATAAGTTTTGTTGAGCTAAAAGAGATAAATACAACTGCTTGGCACCACAGAGTCTTTTTAAGGAGTCTCCAAAGGCTTCTTGAGTTCGTCATCCGGTCGGGTGATTTAAATGTATCTAGAACTGTATTAAAAACCAGCTCTCTTAAACCTAGATAAATTATTCAAGAGCCCAATCTTGGTATAAATTTAAATTTACTAGCGACCGGGTATTGGTGATTTTTAGACTTTAATTTAGTGTTGGCTTTACGCAGTTAATTTTTGTTTTTAATCAAGTATTTTATTTTTTATTTTTTCGGGTTCACGAGAGTTCAAATTTCGCGCGCAATCATTTTTTTGTATTCTGACTACTGATTGTCATACCACAATATTTTCGAGGCTTTTTCAGTGTAAAAAAAAATGCCCTGCGTATTTCGATGTCAATTCGATGAGCATTTTGATTTCAAGTCGATGAGCATTTTGATGTCAAGTCGATGAACATCTTCTCTGAGTGTCAATCGGTTAATTTTTTTTAATTTGCTTACCAATTATCAGCCTAAAACATTTTCGAGGTTCTTTCAATCCTTAATAAAAAACTAGAACCCGTGTCTCGCGCATATTGTTTTTCATATATATTTTCATGCTGTCTTTAGCCAATCAGGTGTTCGGAAAAGAGACTTCATGTACAGCTCAGCTCCTTTTTGTTACAGGATCGGTTGGTTGTTTGTTGATTTTTTGTGGTCTTTTAACCGTTGGGTTGTACGAAAGTTCCGAGTAGTAGTTAGGCCACGGTAGGATAAACTTGTGTAGTGTAGAGTATCGTGTAGGCGCAAACTGACCCACAAGACGACCCAGAAGTCGACCCACACGACTCCAACCGTTATATCTATGTTTTTGTTTTATTATTATAATTATTATTATCATTATTATTTGGACTTTATTTTTTTAAAAATAACTTTTACTGAGTGAAGGTCGGAGATCAATAGTCAAGTTCTTTCATATCAGTCTTGGCTTTGAATTGGGCGGGGCTTAAATTATTTAAATTGTATTTAAATTAGTTAATTTTTTTCTTTTTTCATAATGAACAAAATTAATGGACGCTGTTAAAACAAGCCCGAGTTAGCAAGCGGGACAGGCAACATCTACATCTCTATCGGAGCGAACAATCACAAGACTCCAGGGTAATATGTGTCTTGAGTTTTAAACTCTGAGTGAACTGTTTTAAAAAGTAGAACAATGCGTCTATATAAATTTAAATTTACATGTATATGTATATGTATATGTATATATATATATATTTATGTAAGTGTACTTAATAATCTTCATCAATTGATGTTATTATTAATTTGCTTGGCGGTTAATTTTTAATTGAAAATTACTCCAATTGATTTATTAAAGTGTTTACAAATTTAGATGCCTATTATGTAATTACTGTAACATTGAAACTCCTACGATAATTTATATAATGGATATAGGTATAAATAATTCATGTACTAAATTTGAATCAACGAATCTGTGACCTGGATACCTGAGTTTTATACTCGGAAGTATTAAATAATCGGATAAATATCCGGTGTGATTTACTCCCACGTAATTTTTTTTTTCAATAGATCTTTATCTATGGTAGTATACACGTATCGTATTAATCGGGAAAAATTTTCAATAGTTCCATTTAAAATGTTATATAATACTGCATTCATTAGAGGAAACAATAAACTTACATGCAGTGAGTTCGAATAATTTATGGCGGTATTAATTTTTCCATTCGCCATGAAATTGTGAAATTTTTTAGTCTATCCTATTGAAATTTTTTTTTTAGTTCTTAGATTTTGTAATTGAGGATTTTTTCAATTTTTTAAATTAAAATTTTTATGGAAAAAAAAATATTCATGGATTTTTAAAAATTTCAAAAATCGGAGACAGGAAAGGGGCCACAGTTTCAAATTTAATTTAATTTTTTAAAAAATGAAATAATTAAAAATTTCAAATTTTTTTTGAGTATAAAAGACTTCGGGTAATAAGTGTTCCATTATGGATAATTAGTAATTAAGTATTTTTGCAATTTTTTAAATTAAAAATAAAAAAACCCGCGAATTTTAAAAAATTTCTTATTTTAAATAATCGCGGGCATTTTTTAAAGTTTAATTGAATTTTCTAATAAATTGAATAATTAAAAAAAAATTTAATATCAAATTTTCATTGAATATAAGAGACACTGAGGTAATAAGTGTTCTATTACGGACCAAAAAATACTTAATCAAATTATATAAAGTAAATAATGTAATTAAATTAAATAAAATTATTTAAGTATGTGGTTACAGTTTTTAGTAACTTGCACTCATTATTTTTTTTTATTTCGATACTAAGTATTTTAATGTTTTATTCATCATTGGTTAACTTTATTGTAGATAAAAAAAATAAATGCAAAGACTCAACAGCTTTAGAATGAACACAAGTAAACTCTTGTCTCTCGTGCTTCCTTACGGTCAAGAAATAATCATGTCATGTTTTTGCCACCGACTTCCAGGTCGTAGTCATAATGTTTTTATTACCAGTATGCAAACGCCCTCGAAATAAAAGTAAAGCAAAAATAAATATATACATACGGGTGTTAGCGAGTAAATGCGAATTAAATGTCTGCTTTAAATTTAAATCCCGTAAATAAATAATTAATATTTATAATATTTTATGGTAGAATAATTAAAAATAATTATATTAAATAATAATTCATGATATTAAATATAATTAAAAGCTGCATATAATCTTTGATGCGTTAAAAATTAAGTGGAGTAACAGTTGCTAAAATATTACTGTCTCTTTTTAATTCACACGACTTTCACTTAACTTGTTCTCTCTTACTCGTTAAATCTCATGTGAAATATAATATTAAGCGTCACGCTTGTCGAGTGTGTAAAAGCGATTATATATTTTTTTACTTTGGGGTTTTAATTTTTAAGTACACTTATATATTTATATTTTTTACTGAGTAAAACGTGAACTCATATTCTGTTACGTATTTATTTTTCAGACAGCTTTGGAAGCTTCTTTAAAGTTAAACACACGTATGATAAATTTGTTATTTTATTGGACATTGCGGGTATTGGGAATCAAAAAATTCCGATAGTGAAATATGTGAGGATATGAAGGTAAAAATAACAAAGAATAAAGTAAATGGACAGGTGCGTAACATTGATACAGCTGGAATTATTTTACTTGGGCACAGGTAAAAAATTATTTACTTATAGTCTCGAGTTGCTGACCGCAGCAATAAAACAAGTGCATTCTTACCCTCAGACAGCTGATTTATTTCATTATTAATTCAACTTTCTTATAATTGAACTATTTTTTTTTCTTTCATATTAAAACATTTTTTTAAATTTTAATTGTAATTTTTTTTTTAATGAAAATAAAAAATTTATTCTTAACGTTTCTGTTCTCATAAATTTTTTAAATTAGGTTCCCATATAATAAAAAAAAAAAAAGAAAATTTCGTCAAATTTTGAATTTTGCGAGTTTCAAAAAATAAAATTTAAACAGAGTAAATTTTTCAAAAAATTATCTACTTTTTTTTAAAATTAGACGTCCGCGTAATTTTATGTGCCCTATTACGGACACTAAAAATAATCTCGAGTTAAATTAAATGATAATCTTACATTTATTACAAGTTGAATTAAAAAAACTAAAGTTTAAAAAAAAATAATTATTAAAGCAAAGTAGGGTGTCAAGCACGTCTAATTATTCAATCGAGTCTTGCCTACGCTTCCATTCGTAATATAACATATAATATTATACAAACCACTCGTCATTCTTCGCATTTACTCCTGACATTTTAATACGTATTCATATATATATACTAAAAATGATTTTAATTTGACAGACGTCCTGTTATATTTCTCAATAAAAAACCAAAATTGTCTATTTAAATAAATCGCGCCATTAAAAATATTTATGTAACATAATATTATAATATATATTTATATATATAAAGAAAAATAACTTTTATTGCTGATAATCTTTGAACTTTAATACCGAGCTTGCGTATTAAAATAAAAAGTACAACCGCAACTCACATTATTGTGACATTAAGTGACAATTTACCTGCAACGAGGGACAGCTACGGTGTCGATATTTCCTGGTGGCTAGTTCCCACCAAGGTATCACATTTTCGCAGTGTCTTGGTTTAACAGAATTGCTAACTGCGTGTTCGTACAGTGGTTCAAGTACCGGTACCGTCGCTGATAATCGCCTGGTCGGCAAAAAATCACGATCTTTGTTGGTGTTGCTGTTGCTGCTACTGTTATTGTTGTTGTAACTATTGCCAGTTGATGTCGATGACGTAGAATAAGGAGACGCGGGAGATGAAGCAGCCGAAGAAATAGAAGAAGCTGATAGCAGCGAAGACGATGAAGTATTAGCACGTCGTGGGAGCGTAGCGAATCCAGGATGACAAATTAAAGCATTTGAATCATCAGCTTCTAATGAATTATGTCTTGTTCTTGACAGTGACAAATATTTGCTCGAGGTATCAACGCGGTGCAGTGAATTCTGCAGAATAACATCCGTTGCATCGAGCAAATAATTATCAAGATTACTTAGCACTTCATTTCTCACGTCAATTGTGCTCGAGCAACTTCGTATTGCACTGCAACAAGATGATTCTACTTCGTCACATTGTTTATCTGGACACTTGTTCTTCGATTTCCTGCACCTCGTTGGCAATGTCTCGTATCCTCTTTTCTTAATATTACAATCATTTGAATTGCAATCATCGGATTGGTTGATTTTGTTTGATGTCTCTCCTGGCGAGCGATTTATCCGGGGATCAAAAGTCACCGGAGCATTTGAAATATTTTTATTGTGATCTCGTCTGTCGAGAGTTGAACAGTCAAACCGATCTTTTAGAACGGTCTCGGCATCAAAGGACTTTGATATAAGTCGACGTCTATTTGCTGACGGTGATCTCATCACTACTTTAATGGCATTGCTAGTCAGTGGAAAATTATTATGACTACTAATACTACTGTTATTATTGCTATTATTATTATTATTATTGTTGTTGTTGTTGTTATTATTAAATGTTTCACTTATGGCATAGAGCGACTCTGTGGACTTGGTAGAGCAAGTAGCAGTTGATGTCGAACCAGTCGAGTGTCTATTAGTGTTGTCAATTGACGAAGAACGCGGCAGTAATTTGGGCGGAAGTTTGCCGAAAGAATTCGGACGAATTATTTGATGATTTATTTTATTTTCGTCTTCACCAAAGTCTGGGCTTATTGGTGGCATCGGCGCCATACTTATTTTCTTAGCAAGACTATAAAAGTTTTCCTGATCTTGACAGTCAGATTTACTGCGTATTACACCGTAACCACTTGTGTAACCAAATTCCTCATAGCTCTTATCTATCTCTGCGATATTTTTGTTTATATCCTCAATATATTTAGCTGTCGTCCGATATAAATCACCGCTCGGTACATAATTACTGTCAGTTATTATCATTTTATTTTTAATCTCTTTAGATTTTGGTACAGGATTTGGAATTGCGTAAATTGGTTGCTTAATTTTTTTTTTTGGCTTGTCTTTTTTGTTGTTCTGCTGAGTTTGATGCCCGGGTAAATATGTACGGGGACTTACACTGGCTATTAAATTATCTGGAGCAACAGCGTCGTAGTAATTTTCATCGTGGAATTTCTTCGTCGAAGAATCCAGAGACAACTTAGAGTTTTGCGTACAACTTTCCTTGGCTATTGAGTCATAAAGTCTATCATAATCCCCCGTGGGAATGTTCTTTTGCTTAGCAAAAGTATTGAAGACTTTTTGCTCACTTCTTTCTCCCGGTCTGCAGACTCCATTAGCTTCGGTTGAATTTTTTTGCTTCAACGTCCCATAGTTCTCGAGGAGTCTACTACACTTTGAATTTCCTTCCGTCCATCTCGGCACCTGGTGGATCTGCTCGCCGAGCGAAACGTCAGAAACAACAGCAAGCGCATACGGTCCATCTTTTATAAACTCTTCAGAGTCTGATCTGTAGACAGCTCGCGGTCTACTTCTGGGTCTTCTGATCGTGGCATATCCATCGTGAACTCTTCTCGAGCATACATTTATATCCATTATTATGGACACTTACAGCAAAATAACTACACTTTGTTAGACATTAATTCCATTTTATCATCAAAAGTCATTACTCTTTAGTTCAAATCACTAAATATTTTATGTATGGTTTTAATTATTATCTGAAAATAAGTAAATTTATCAAGAAATTGCTTGGACTCAAAGGTTATTATCTCAGATGTTTTTTATATTTATTTTTGAATATCGTTGCTGGTTAATAAGTTTATCTATGCCACGTGTCCCTCGACGATAAGGCGACATTAAAATAAGAAAAGGTACCGAGTTGGGCAACGACTACATTAATTTATAGTTTTAATTGATAAATGATAGTAAAATAAACAATTTTAAAATAACAGAATAAAGATGGATGACCCAGATCGACCTGACCAGTTAGAGAACTCGTTATCGAACCCGAGAGCGAGCCTATTCAATGATTGTACTACTATACATACCTCATATATTATATATTCTATAAAAGAGCTTGTGATTGGGACTACGCTAGAATTGTATACGAAAAATAAAAAAGTATAAATACGTATGCATTACACGTAATGTGATTCCTTGATAAAAGTTAAGTCTAAGCTAAGCCTTTTCTCATTTTTATCATTGTTATTTTTAAATAAAAGTTAATGACGCATTAGATTGCAAGGTGAAAGGAATACATGAATTAAATATTGGACAGATGAATTTAGTGAGTGAGTGAATGAATGAATTCGGCTGGATTGGATTACTTTTGAATGAGTATTAATTTGAATATAAATAAACGGAATTTCGATATGTATTTTATTTTTCCGAGTATTGATATTGTATATATAAATTAAATAGACGAGTTTAAATGATTGTCTGAGGGTTGGTTACCTAGAAAATATGTCGTTTGTGTTGATATTTTGGTTTTGATATTTTAAACTAATGAATTTTATTTTTATAGTGTAAGAAATTTTTCATAAATCTGAACTAAGTCGACGATAATTTTTTGATTTTCTTCAAACTGATAAATTTGAAAAAAAAAAAATATTTAAAAAAATTACACTTATAGATTTTTTAATTATCTACATGTGCATTTTTTTAGTTTTTTTTTTTGCAATTAATTTGTTGAAAAAAAAAATGCAAAAATTTTAAATTGTCTGCCGACTTCAAGATTATATTTTTTCCATATGAAAAAAAAACATATACGGACACATTCGGGAAAATCTGCATATATGTAACATATATATATTAATATATGTCTCAAGAAAATTTGTATTTTTCAAAATTTATAGTAAAAAAAATTTCTGAGGGCGATAAAAAAAAAATTTAGCGGCAAGAAATCCTGATTTTCTGTGTATGGCGTATGTTCAAATAAAATCCAAGTAAAGTATAAGTATATTTATAAAGTACAAGTGGGATAGAAGATGCCAGAAGAAACGATCGTCTATCTTTAATCCTTGCTACGGGATATTGGTAACTCCATCATTATATACGAGATCGACTTTTCTGGCAGTACCACCCTCAGCGGATTATCCGAATAAGGCAGTCCCAGAAGCGCACCACCATCTAAAGATAAACTTTTATACTCAGTAACGTCTGCATTTACCGGATTTATTTATAAAAAGTTATACAAAATCGTCGACTCAATTTGCGGTTATTTAAATTAAATAACAAGGACGATAATTAATTTAAATAAATTTATGCGGTTTAGTAACGCGGCCTTTAAGCCATCAGTGTATTCAAAATTATTTTATGACGTAACGGATTTTTATTTACAGCCATGACATCTAGTTACTAAATATTTAGAATTTAATGACCTCGTAATACTGGAGTTTATATATTTATTTTGACAGTCTGATGATATTGAAATAGAGAATAAGAACGAGAATGAGAACGGGAATGAGAATGGAATTATTATATTGCAGATTCTATATTTAACGATTAGCTAATACGAAACTCGAATGGTGATTTAACTTTTGATAGTAGCAGAGTCTCAGAGTATTCATTAAATCTGTCTAGACACCATAAGCCTCTGAGGAGCCGTATCGTACTGAATAAGACACGACATATTATAATGAACAAGAAGATCTAGTCTGAGAAGTATATCGATTATGAGGAAGGATTGCATCCATGGGAAAAATTACTGCTTCAATATTATTGTTATATTATATATAAGATGTCTCACTTTATAAATATGTGTAAGTAAGATAAATAATCCAAGTGGCGCATCCGCTTTCTGCTGACACGGTTATTCAGTTTACTTGCTATTTTGTATTCTAAACCCGAGAATATGCCACTATAGCGATCTAGGTAAACAACTGAATAGAATGAAATACTTTCTCACATGATTTTATCATGAAATTATGTACGGAGAATAAAGAATAATGAAAGAGATTGGAGAAAAAAAGTACATTACGAGGGCTGAAAAATCTGAGGAAATATATACATTAGATGTATGCGGGTTTAAATTATTTAAATATATTTATTGTGAGGATGAATGTATAAAAATATGTGTGACTGATTTTGATACGGCGGCTAAAGGGCGACGAATATGTGAAGGAGGATAATGGCGAGTGAAGAAAGAGCTTAAAGAAGTAAATAAAGCGAATGTTTTTTAGCCTCGCGGGCTACACTTAACTTAGACGCGAGTAGTTTCTTCAACTTGGATTCCTAAAGGATCGGTTATAATCGCGTATGTATTGCCATAAAACCCCATGAGACAAGAAGATAGGCGAGGAAAACTTGGAATCGTGCTGATGATAATTAACCAGCACCTTCTATATACTTGTTCTTAGCTGGATTTCTTGAGGTACCGTTTATCGTTTTACGCGCCGCGCTTTATTACCGTGAATCTTTTCAACGCTCGTGGATAGGTTTAATATAAAGACATAGTTCACTGTTATCTTTCCTGTGAAATAGCGAAATAGTATAATGGATGAGTTTTAAAGTATAGGCAAAATGTATGAATATAAAAAGCCGAAATTTTGAGTTAAGGGAGTAAATATAAAATTTATACCCATGTAAAAAAATTTTCTTCTGAAAATGTTCCCAAAGTTGACAGTTCTGAACTTTGAGTTTATCATTTTTTGAAATTTAAATTTTCAATCTCTAGACCTCGTCCATCAAAAAATTTTATAAAATCCAAAAATGTTCATGGTTGATTTGAATTTTTTTTTTTTTCGTTTTTCAAACTAGCAAAATTTTGAAATCGAATTATTTTTACCTCAAAAATTGAGAAATTAAGACTCAGTTGAAATTTTTTTTTATTCTTGAATTTTCAGTTTAAAAAAAATCAACGTTCAGAATAGTTTCAAATTTTGAAATTCACGGTTATGAATTTTTTTGAAAATTTTTATGACTTTTTTACATGGATACGAATAAAAATAAAAATTGTTTAGTCGGGAGTAGACGTATTTATTATATTAGATAAAAGAATATAATAAAGTCTAATACGCTTGAAATAAAATCTTGTGGTTTGTGAAAAAGAAACGTTGGACGTGTCTCTGTACTTGTTTTTATTATTTTGTTCTTTCATTCTTCATCTGTTGAAGAGAGTAAGAGCAAGAGTAAGATCAAGACGAGGTGAAGAGAAAGAGGAAGAGGAAGACGACGATGAAACCTCGTCCACTTTTTCCTTACGACCATTCCACGGATCTAAGCAATGCCTTGACGTATCATCTACCAACGTTCATCTTCCTGTCGACATTCACCTGGTACTTGACCAGTTGGACCCGTACGCCGGTGAATTAACTCTTACATTGTTCGCTAACAATTACATAGTTATTTATATTTTTTTATTTACGATTCCCGGGTCGAGCCGAGTTGAGCCCGCCGAGGAATGTCTAATGCTCAATGGAATGAAATTTATTATCAGCATTATTGAAAGTTATATTGGAGATGAAATATTCAAGTTGATATACATGAGGGTAATATGTACAACTGAGACCACTTGACACTTGGTTGTAAGAATAACAGACAAAAGGAATGACAACGAGGCGACTTTTAATAAGCCAGAGAACGGGATTGGCCCGCGAGTTGGCTTCAATCAAGACGACTCAGGGCCTTACAGTTTCTCTTTTTATTTCATTGTCCTCACAAATTATGAAAAATTATAAATTTAGCTGCAAGTTGACAAACAAACTCAAATAAATAATTAATCGACCGTCGATATCTTGAAAACAAATAAAAATTCACTTAAATTGAATAAATAAATAATTATTTATTTAAATTAATTACTGATAGTATGACAAGTGCTCAGACTTGAGCATAAATTTAATCTTTTGAAATCATCGAGGTGTTATTCAATCGAAGGACAATTTAACAAAAGTATGACAAGTTATTTAAATAGCCTGCGTATGTATATTTTATATATAAATATATAAACATAAATAAATAAATGTAAGATAAATGAAACGAGTCTTGATTATGATGATCGATGCTACTGGTTTTTTTAGCGACGCGATATTTTTTTACGGTGACATTTGCTGAGGATTGCTCATGCCCGTTGCTCGGGTTGGTTTTGAATTAAAAAATCTACAGTAAAAAAAAATATACACAAAAAAACCTGACGGGAAATAGATATATAGACGGTTAAGTGGCTTTGAGTGTCCATTAAAGTTATTTAAAATGCTTCGGAGAATTATTCATGCGAGCATAATAAAGGACCGACATTAGACATTCACTAAAAAGTCGTACAAGGTAAATTTTATTTATTAACGCTACTGAGTAAAAATATTTATCTTTTTAGATACATATATATGTATGGGTAATTGTTTTTTGTCTTGAGGTATTTTATAAAATGGGTGTGATGAATGCGTTAGACGTATGAACTATATAGTCTAGAACGTCAACGATTTGAGAAATGTTGGTAACATAAAAGAAAAGTATTTGAACGGTAATACGAAAAAGGAGCGATGATCTTTTTCCGAGAGATTTTGCGAAATCAGAGTGAAGGAGGCTTTGCCCTTAATCCGCTTTATGTTCTTTTATTTATATATTTATGTATTATATTTAATGAAATATGAAAAGTAATTGACGTATTCAATTTTTTTAAAAACATAAAAGATAAATGTCCATATAAATTTTTTTTTTTTATAATTTGAAATGACTGGCTGGAAAAAATCAATAGTAATTTCGGATTGATGTGAATTTTTTTTCAAACCCGCGGGTAAATTTCCCTTGACGGGATTAAAAAAATAAAAAATTTTCTGGTTCGAACTTTGAATTCACTCCGATTTAATCCACGTCTACTCCGCAATTTATTTTAAAGTGCAATGGGGCAAAGATTAATTTTTTATGATCATGAGCATGAGTACTAATGAGAAATAATTAAATTATCATTGGTATTGAAAATAAATTACAGGAATTTAAATGTAACTGCGTATTTTTTTGGATAATTAGCTAATTATACATTGTAGGAAATATAAAAATTAAAAGGCAGGGCATGTAAATAATTTAATCGAATGTAAATTACCGATGCTAATTAATAAAGTCCACGTATACGTATTTTTTTAAACTGACGTAAGAATTATTGTAAGCACATCCGGTTACAATGGGAATAATAAATATAAATAAGTAATAAGGTAATAAAAAGATAGACGTGAGGATTGAAAAACACTAATCGTCACGTCTTAGAAATTACTTTGGAGTAAAAGAAAAATAATACATCATAATGGAAAAATAGTCAAGGACTTTGAAATACCAGTTTGAATTGTTGGTTTAACTATATCTTTAGAACTCAATAAAGTCTCTATGTGTAAAGTGTAAATCTCTGAAAAGCCCGACTGCAGTCTACTAGTCTACTATACACTATACACTCGGTAGCCCATAGCTATACTAGGATTTACTTCTTACTTGCTATATATTATTCTTTTTCTTTTCATTTTTATTTTCCTCTGGTTTTCCTCTTAAAAAAAAAAAAAAAGGGGCCGAGTCGTAAATCCTAGAGAAGAGAAAAGTAAAAAGGGACGACTACGGTTACCGTAACTACCATTACTTTACTACCACTACTATTTCATGGTAACTAAATATATATACATGTATAAGACTATTGGCATTGTCCAACGAATCCTATGGGGACCATTCGACGACACGACGATTGTAATGCCTGTGTAAATACGTGACTGGGAATGCAAGACGCGTTTCTCACCGAATATATACTAAGACTACAGTAATACAGTAATACACACTGTGCAGACAGTACTGAGTACACAGAACACGGTACTGAATGTATACAGAAGGCAACAGAAGGTACTGAAACACATGGAATATATGTGTTGTTATACCTAATGCCTTTTCTCATGTAGAATAAATTACCAATAGCCAAATGCATACTACTGCATTTTTATTTATGTATTTTTGTCAACTACGTGCGTTGCATTTAACTTGTCTCCTTACAATGTTATTATTACTATTTTTTTTTAATTTTTACTTAAGCTACTTTGCATTACATAAACTACCGCAATCTAAATTCATCGCAAATGGCCCTTTTTATTTTTAAATTATTTTTAATTGCAAGCGATGGTGATTATTAATTAAAATTTAAATTAATTTCCAGAGCCCGCGCTAACGAGATCGAGCGGTTTATAATTGCGTGTAAATTTAATTTTTAATTTACAATGAAAATTAAAGGGCAGCAAATGTCTTGATCGAGGCGAGATAAACGCACGTGTCCGCGAGTTTTTAAATAATTCTATCAGTTTATCACTGCTTAGTAAATTAACAAAGCATTGAGTTGTTATTATGGATATTAGTAAGTATATATAAATGTATGTTTATCGAAGACTAAATTCTAATCAGTTATTACCAATATTCTTATCATCGGTCGACAATCCATAGATAAACAACATACTTGAATAGATAGATAGAAAGCTACTAAAAACATCGATAATATTTGAATTATTATTTTTAAAATTATCGGAGTGGCCTTTGAGTCAACAAGCTATTTCTCCAGGTACTAACTTTGTTTTGTTAAACGTTACTTGTACATATTTATATAAATATGTATACAAGTTAAACAAAATCGCGGAATAAATTATGTTATATATTAGCGATACGACCGGATGACTTCCTCGTAGTGATCATCAGGGAACGGTTTAGTCACGATAATTACCAGATGTTGTACTCGATTCCATCACGAGAAAACCTTTAACATTAGATCATCTACTGATTAAATGTAAACACTCGGAGCGAACCATGAAAATTTAAATATTTAAATTAAATGGCAGATTTTTAATGCCGATTATTTTTAACTACGATGATTTTCTTTTGTAAGTACACTGGTTATTTTTGGTAATCACTGGGCTATTGTATTCCACATATTTGTTTTAATCGACATTTATTTTGAGTACGGAGTGATCTAGCGCGCATGGTCGCGATCGATAATAAAACTCTTGTGCGCTGCGCGTCTCAACGCAAACTGGCGGGAGCATGAGAGAGTTACTTGTTAGATCCTCCCTTCCCTTCTTATTCTTTCACTGTATATATGTGTGAGTGTCCGTGTGTTTGTTCATGTGTATGTGTGTGTGTGTGTGTGTGAGTATAGATCCTCTACTGTATTTTACGGGGTACGGGGTACCAGTGGTATAGATCTAGAGATGCTCGTTGATTGGTTTAAGTACAGTGACCTGTCTCGAGTCTTTTACTGGTGCGTTGGTAATTCAACGCTCTCCTGTACTACCAATCACACTCATTTTAGAATTCTTGGCGCGTAAATTAAACTCGGGATTTAACCATTTAGATCAAATCGTTGTTATAATAATAATAATCATTATTATCTTGAGCATGAGATCCTTATTATCGCGTTACCAAGTAAAGTATCTTGGAAGATTTAAAGATAAATATAAAAATAACTAAAAAAAAAATTAAACTCACGTTAGTTGACAGTTGGCTGGTCAACGAGTGAACTTTTTCCTGCGCGTCAAGCAACTCTCGGCGTAATTTTCTCAGCTCGTGAGCCTGTTTTTCTTCAGCAGAGCTATAGAGACTACTTGCAGTTGATACCAAGGAAACTGAGGAACCATGAACTGAAAAATGAAAACCAAGAAAGCGTGATTTCACAAAATCCTTTTAAATTTATCATTATACTAAAGTTAACTCCATCTTATTATCATTTGAGTTTTTAGTCAGCGATAAGGAGCTTTTTGTAATAAAACGGGTCTTACTGTCATCGTCTTTATGGACGTGCTGATAAAGATTAGGCGGCTGTCTGGAGGCGTGAGTGGGTGTCGGGGACGTAGGTTGCGACCAATGTTGCCCAGCACATCCTGCCGAGCCGACTGGAACACTATAGTAGGGCTCGCCGCCGACTCCAATCCCAATACCAACTTCCTCGCCGACTGATGAAGACGCTCCGCTGCCCCGAGTTAGCATTGATGGGTACATTTTCTCGCTCTTTGTCGATCTGTCAAAATAATTATCCAGAATCCATTATACACAGCTTAATATTTGTATACACATATATATTATTTACGATGATAATTAGAGATAAAAGCTTGATGATGATGGAATTCAGCCAGGTCAAGTGTCTCTGCGTGTAGGCAAGTGTAATTTAAATAAGTGTGAGTACTAAAAGCTGCTTAAAAGCATCAACAATACCTTGGCAATGCACGCTCTTAAATTATACTTTTTTTCTTGTTATGCACCTTACACTTGACGTTTTAATTATTTTATTATAATTATTATTTACATATATTTAATTAAACACACAGTGTAAAAGCTTTTTTAATAATCATTAGGTCGCGAACTCGGGTGTTGATGTGCGTTAGAGTTATAAATTATATTTTTTTTTTCGCTTATTGTACCTTGGGAATGTCCTGTCCCGCAGATGGCTAAAATATTATTATCAAAGTTATTTTATATAAATACTAAATAAATATCTTTATCGCGACGCGGCAATGCGCAAATTAAATAAATTATTTTTTACAGTCAAAGTTACAAGCGGTAATCACTGAGACGAGATTGCTCTTGAACTGATCATGGACGATGACTGAGGCGTATGTCTTGTCGTGTTAAGTTAATAAAATAACAAACCTGATAGAATTGCTTCTATTTAACCGCGGAGGTGCTGGCGACCCACTCGAGTCTCGCTGGTGCATCAGTAATCGCGCGTGGCTCAAACTGGTTCTATGAGATCCTAATGATTCGACGCTATCAGCCTCGCAGAGTCCCATGCCTGCAAATATATATGCAAATAATTATTTTATTGTGCCATCAATACTCAATTAAGTGAAATTAAATGGCTCAATTAACTCATTAACTGCCAACAAGACACTAAATAAATAAAATAAAGTAAATAACAAACCTTGAGATCTTCCACTGGGCGTATACGTGTTGCTGTGTCTCATCCAAGAAGTAGCGTAGGGACTATTCGGTGCATAGTAGCTCTGTATATCCGGCGCAGCGTAATTGCTGCAGGTGTCACTGAGACTGCCGTCAGAGGGTTTCAGAACCCGGGGAGTGAAGCCTGCGGTCGCTGGACCGGGATTACCTCCGCGGTCGCGGTGATGAGCAGACGCAAACAGAGCAGTGAACTCTGGACTCCCGGGTTTTGGCAAACTCTGAGACCCCAGCATCAGTCTGTCTCTGACTGATTGGGACAACTGGCTCGCACTTGGCCCAGTGAGACTGTAGCTCTTGTAATGGTGACCTTGGTTTGCAACCGAGTTGGCTTGGAGCTCAGTGGTGCACGTCTGAGTCCCGCCGGAAACTTTAACCTGAAAGTCAATGTCATGTCTGTTACTGATATATTATTTATAGGCAAAGTTAGCCTGGTAATTTATTAAGTCAGTCAGCAAGCTAGTTGCGGTTGCAACTTAGAGCTTGTTTACTTATTTATACACCAGATTTACCTTAGTACGTGGTACGGCACTGACTTGTGCAGTCCTCGTAGCGTCTTTCCCATTCTGGACTCCATTGGGACTGGGACTGGTACCAGCGCTGTGTCTCTTAACGTATCCAAAGCTTTGTGGCACTCCTCTGACCTTGCTACTACTGCTCGTTGACGTGCCAGATGAAACTTTCTGCGGCTTTTCTCCGTTAGTGTACTCAGCCATGGCCTGTTTTCTGTGTTTGTCCTGAAAAAACAAACGCGTCAAAGATAAAATAGTTTGCTTTTAATTTTATTGTTGTTATTATCAACAAACCACAATAAAGGATAAAAGAAATATAAATAAAAGCAACTTTGGTGGCAATATTGATTACCTGCGATCGTCTAGAGGGACTAGGACTCGATGGCGCTCCCTCCTTGTCTCGTTCCCTGTCTCGTGCAGCACCAGCTTCTATATATTTTTTCCATTGTTGACTATTGGAATTACTATTATTTGGAGAGCAATTATTTTGCTGCTGTTGTTGTTGCTGCTGCTGCTGCTGCTGTTGTTGTTGCTGTTGATGCTGCTGCTGCTGCTGATGTTTGAATGCGGTGCTTTCAGTCTGCTGGGAGCTGTCAGACTTTTTTACATGGGGATGTCCCTGATGACGAGAGCTGACCACACGATACACTAGGTTGTTAGCCTGTTGTGTTTGGGGGGTGGCTGAGCCACTGCCGACGCCACCCCCCACGACGACACTGCCTCCTGGCACCCTCTAAAATTTAAAACATCATTATAATATTACTATGACTAAATTTAATTTGATTTTATTGTGTAGCTTAAAAAATATCCCTGGGTCAAGGGCTCGTGTTTAGGCGCTTAATGAAGAAGGACATGATTTAATATATGAACAAGTTATATATACAAATATATGTTACACAATTATACATTAGGCCATGATTCACGGTATGGTTATAGGGAACTGTAAACTGATATCGATGGCAAGCCACAAGGGTGTGCCCGAATCCATTGCGCCCCTCTTCCGGCTTACGCACTTTTCCTCTTGCCATTCACCCTACGCTGTATGTGAGTCATGGGGTGGAACTGACAGAAATAAAGCTATATAAGTTAGACATTTTCAAGGTCTCGTGTACGACAATACCAAGTTATATACTTGTCTTTCGGACTAATGTGTAGCAAACCGCAGATGAAAACAAAGGGTCTTGATGCTTAAGGACCCCACGTATAAGACGACCACGGAAATAAAATTTTTTATACTTTTCCCTTGGAACAAGTGCGGGACATAAAACTAAGCTTTGTCTTATTATTTTTTTATGTACGAAATGAGAGCCGTTATGGACCCGCTCAACTACTCTGACATTTTCCACCGCGCGGTTAATTTTTATCCAAGCGAACTTAATATTGGACATTAAAGTGCCGTAAAAAGTGGATTATTGCCTAGAGAATTGTCCAATAAGTAAAATAAACATGGATTTACATCTGTTTGCTTTGATCTTCAAGGTCGGAAAAAAGGAAACTCGATCGCAGCCAAAGTACGCGGGCGATTAATTTAATTTTTTTTATCATTACTGAAAATACCTTCGGCTATATCCCTGATGGAATTTTTTTTCAAATTCTTGGTCGTTAAATTATAATTGACGCATAATTAAAATTTTACCATTTTTCAGGATTTATTTTTTAATGACTTACCATACTCACTACGTGATTTAAATGTTTTTTTTACCCAACCACGAGGTAATATTTACAAAAAATTCATATTTTTATTCTCTATGATTTAGTAAACTCACTTTCGCATTCACTCTGTCGTTCCAATTTAACTCGATGCACGTGCTGTTGAGTATATATCGATTGCACGAGGGCGCGTAATCGGGAAATTGTAGTAGATACTAGAGTGTTGAGTTTGTAAAAGAAAATACGGAAGTTGAGGTCAATGACCATTTGCTCTTTGAGTTTTTCCTATTACTTATACCCGCAAGTTTAATTTCCTAACTTTTATCTCTTGCCCGCCACCCCACTTACTTTAAAAACCCGGATAAAAATTTCTACTCACTCACTAAATAATAAATCAGACATGAGTTGATTGAAGTACGTCCATTATTTATATTATTTTTTTTCCAACTAAAACTAAGCCGAAAAAAGGTATAGACTAACCCTCTTCCTCAGTGTATTGTATCGTATCGTATTTGAACCCTCACGGTAAAATATATGTAGTATATTACACTACATATATTGTATTTTAGGTTTAGTTGTACACGTATGAACCGCACGAACGTTAACCGTCAACTGCGAGGGTCGACGATTCATTGCTCACCGGTCCTACGCCCCCACTGACGTCTACTTCAATTCTATACGACAACAACAACATCAACATCAACAACAAAAACAACAATATTACAGCGGTACCAATAAATAGGCCCGTCCAGTTCCAGTCTCCAGTGCACTGAATCCGAACTGAATGACTCGATACTTGAATAAAAAATAACAAAGAGAAGTAAAAAATATAAAATAAAGTACGCAGACAGAAAAAGAGTAATTAAACTCTCGACAATCCACTTGGAACAAAAATTCGTTGTTACAAAGCAATCAATAAATAAATTGAATAAATTCATAAGATACTTAGCTTAATTAAATTACATGTATAAATATTTTTGATTCGTCCCCAGTCGAGTTCGAGGGTACATGAGAAAAAGGAAAAAAAATTGCCGAGAGTAGACTGGGTCTGAGAGACGTGATAGCGTAGGAGGATTATCTCAAGTGGATTACCCTTCTGCATATAAGCAGATACACGGGGGAATTTTTTTCCGAGAACTAGCAGAGCGGGCGAACGCTTTCCGCAACTCCAATACCATGATTATTACGAATTAGTTGGCGACAATTGTAATTTGTAGTAAAATTAAATGCGCGATGGGTAGATTTGCCCGCGACAAAGTTACAATTGTAATGCTGATAGTTATTATTATTGTTATTTTACAGATATTGATTCGATTGAATGACCTGCCGTGACCCGACTGTATAACTCAGAGCCCAACTTGGAATTGTTGGTAATCTTGGTCTTGTTCGTGCTAAACGAGTTTACCTCTTGTTACTTGTACGAGTACTCGGTCTAGTCTCATATATATATAGAGATGTAGATGTATACATGTATATATATATATATATATAGCTCTAATGTATTATCCTATCCGTGAGCTTTCAACCTTTACTAATCGCAGAGAACTGCTGCACGGTATTTTGTAACGCAAGCTCGAGCTTCGAGTTTTAACTCGAGCATAAGTTGTTTAAGCTTTTACTCAATCGTGTAGAAAAAAAGGTTTGGTCATTTAGTCGTTTAATTTGTTTAGCCATTAGACGAATAGCTGCTGCTTTTTGTTCTGTTTGCCCTGAGATAAAAACGCGACTAAAAAAAAAAATAAATATATAGAAGATAAAATAGAAAATTTTTATTGATCAATTTGGATTTAGCTGTAGAGTTTAGAGAAATAAAAGTATTGGATATCTGATGGACATTCATGTTAACATTTATGGACGGACAGTTGGTAGAACATGAGAATTCCGGAATAAAATTCATGGGTAAAAAAAATGAATAGGGGAAATACAAAAGGGGGTCATATGAGAATATCATATCTCTGTACAAGCACTGCTGGTATTTGGCAAGTTGTTTAAGTATAATGATAATAATAATAGTGGTTTAGTTTTAAAATAAAATGAGCGGTGGAAAAGTACATTGAAGTGAAACGAATGAGGATATTGATGAAGAGAACTCGAACTAATTAAACGTCAAGACTTTTAAGTGAGTCTGGTTAGTTGAAAAAGATGTTGGAAAAAAATACTTGAAAGTTTGAAAGGCTGCAGCGATTGCTAGTGATCGGAAGGATTCGATCCGCACAATAATATCTTGATTCGCGCATTCACGAGCAAGGATTCAAGAAGCATTTCGACGCTAATGAGCAATCAGATTTAATACGTTGTTGAATGTCAGTCGATCAATGAAATGTTTTGTATACCCAACTCGACATTCTGTCGCACGGTAACAGGCTGATGCTATAGACTGTGACAGTGCCTAGAGCTTTGAAAGCAGGTGATTTTGTCTGATAATTACTTAGTAGGTGGCTGTTTTTTTTTTAATAGCGAACCCTTTCACAGCTGTTGGGACTTAACAGCTGACGTGGGTTCATGATTTCTGGTGGAGAGAATAAAGACGTTGAGGGAATGAGGATAGGCAGAATGTAGATGTACAATAAACCCAAACAGACAATCTACTATTGTTTTTTTTTGTTGTAAGGCTTGATGATGTGTGTGAAGTGAAACGGAAATAATCGTTCGGAGGTATTACTTGGGATTAAAAGCATTCTTAACAAGGGGTGCTGATGAAATCGATACAAAAAATACGAATGTTCTTTTAAGCTTTTTACTACAGCCGAATTTATAAAGACTAATATTCCTGTATTTGTATTTTTAACTTCTCTTCAATCGGTTTTATTGGAAATTTTAAAAAAACTGTGCGACTTGACGCAGTTTTTTTTTTAATGTCTGGAAAACCTTCTGAGTATTTTTTAAATAAAGTCTGGGTTTGGACGAATGTACTCGCGTCTGAGTTGAAATATTTGCAAACTAAGTAATTGAGTTAAAAAAAATTTCAATGGCTATTGATAAAATTTATTTAAACTTACGGCTTATTAAATTCTAAGATCAATTTGACAAGTAGTTTTTAAAATAAACTTTTTAAAAATAATTATGGCGATTGATTTTAAAATAAAATCAACTCGATCTTTAATCTTTAAAAACTTTTTTGACTGCCGCAAGTTTTATTTAATTCAATTTATTAGTTTGAGAAATTGTTGAGGAAAAAATAAAATTAATCGTCTTTTCGACGGCAGGAAACGCTGGGGCTGGCAGATTTGATCGATAATCCCATTTTTTTTTTATGGTACTTAAAAAAAATAAATAAAATCACGCTAATGGATTTTATGTAAATGTTTAAAACTAAAAAAAAAAAAAAAAAAAAAAAAAAAAAAAAAAAAAAAGTAAAGTAGAATTACTTAGATCAGTAGATGAAAGAAACTGAAGCGAGTAATTTAAGAAAATTTAGATGTACTTGAGTTCATTTCATCCATTGGTGAAACGCTGGTCCGTAAAATGAATAGAAAGAACAGAAGGAAATAAATAAAATTAAAACAGTCTCGATTACGAACCTTATGGTGAGACGGATGCCCCGTGTGATGAGAACCGTGATTACCAGAGGGAATAGCTGCCAGGTCCTCGATCGTAAGCTCGGCCAGGGCGTCGTTTCCGCCACTGCAGCCTCCTAAAAGTCCGACTGTAATTCCACTGACTCCATCGCACCCGATTGTTGATCCATCTCGTGCTATGTTTGACGTCGGATGCCGGCTATTCTTTTGCACCCTCCTCGTGCTCACAAGTTCTTTAACCCCCGATAACTCCCGTCTCGAGCTGCTCACGTACCTGGAATTTGATTTATAAAACAGTTACAACCCACTTTCTGATGACAAACAAGATACACACTCGCCAATTAATGTTTTAAGCTCGTTAACATTTAACCACGTGTCGCTGCTAATTTATTTTATTTTCCCAACCGACATTATCATTTTCTTGAGTAAGATAAGAGACCCAGTACCCTATCATTCATGTAATGTACATCAATATTTACTAAACACAGATATACAAATATATGGAGAGATCAAGTACTAGTTCTCTATTGATGTACTAGTTCCCTGATCGGGTACTAATTTTCTGATCGGGTACTAGGTCTTTTACTTTATAAATTTAAATTTGTACCAGACTAAAAAAATAAAAAAAATAGAGGACAGAGGACAAGGAATAAGAGAAAAGTAACAATTGGATTAATTTAACGTCGAGTAAGTCAAGGTGTTGATATGTCGATTTGAATGAAAAGCTAATATATATAAATGCCCGAAGCGTTGGGTAATGCCAATTTGCAACGGCGATGGCTTTTATGTTTGGACTCACCACTGTCAGCAATTCAAAAGCCAGGGGAGCACTGGGGTGACTATAATTTCTTTCTTTCTCAGGTCTCTTTCTTCTCGCTCCGGGACACTCTCACAAAAAAATTAAATTTTACTACTATAATTTATAAATCCACCCGATTACTGAAATCAAATAACTCCAAAAACTTTTATATAAATAATCATATTTTTGACTTTGTGCTTTATTCATAACTTTGTCTCCCTTCGACGGTTGTACTTAACCCCTTCCAATAATAAATATTTAAAATTTAAAATTTTATTCACCCGGCAATCAAATCTTATACTTTTTAATGACCGATCGCTCAGATTTATCAACTGATTCATTGTCTCACCCGAGCTCAGCTCTTGTTCCAACATTTGAATGTACAAAATTTTATTTTATTTTTATTATTGTAGATTCTACTTGAGATACTTTTCCATAGCCCCAACACTCTACCCCGTATATTATTTTACAATCGATTTAAGTATAGCTTACAAAGCCTGGGTTTAATGTCAAAATAAATAAAAATCCATAGATAAATTTTATTTGCCTTAAAATAATAATATAAAATAAAATAAAATACCTTTGACGCCTTGACTTTTAATTTAAAATTTAAAAACACACCAATGCCTCGCCTAATAATTTATCAGCATCACTAGCCACTAAAGTGTCAACACAACCGTGAAAGCATGAAACTTGATGTAGACAACCACCTGATAAGTCGCTCAGTTGTCACGAGCAATAGTACAAGTATCTTAAAATTAGCAAGCGACAATGTACATTAAATGTAAATCGGTAATAAGGGTAGAAGTGAAATTGTAACACGAGTAAAGATGGGTAGTAAAGCTGGAGCTCGTCTGGCTGTCAGACACAACCTTCCACCCTGATAGTCTATTTGATCCTGACGCGCCCCCACTGTCAGCAACAAAACCACCCCTAACTCGGTCTTACACTTTTTCTACCCTAAACTCTGCCCTCTACCCTCCACCCTCTAGCTCCAGCTCTACTACGGCATTCTACAACTACCCAACTACCGAGACTGAGCCGCGAGATCGCAGCACCGGAAGTGCCCGTGGCATTGATCGTCCTCAAACCCTCTATATATATTTTCACATTCACGCAAGCGTACAAAAATGAATATAAACTACCGTTAAATCATCCCTTGTATACAAAATCCTCATTCTGGCGTCATCTATCGTTTTGTTCGGTCAACTAAAAGGATAAATATCCTTTTAACTTTATACCTGCCGACTTCATCCTTTCATAATTTTTTTTTTTTCTTATTTTTATTAATTTTCTAAAACTACTGAAACTCAAATTTCACACAAAGCTTCTTTTTAAAACAAGTAAATTTTTATTTATGTCAGAATAAGATTTTAAAAGCGGATGAATAATTTATAAAAAATAAAATATTACAATAGCTCGTTACTGGAATAAAATAATAAATAATTCATAGACAAACTGACACTGACTGATGGGAATAAATAAACTCTGTTATCAGTAGGCAAACTACAGCTCATTCGTATAACGTCATGCTGCGTCTTGTGTCCCGATCTATGTCTATCTGTCTTTCTTTGTGTCTTCGTCTATGTCTATGTCTATGTCTGTGTCTATGTCTGCCAGTATCTGATAGTGCTGCTGCTGGATACTGGGAGCTGGTAGACGTTTTCACACAAGCGAACCCAGCAAGTAAAACGTTTGAGTAGGAATGGTAGTTATAGTTGAGGTAGGAATTGTAGAATAGGCAGCGGCAACCCAAGTTATTGAGAATTCTGAGGACAATAGATGATACTTGACAAAGCAGAACTCAGTTATATTCCATTTCTCTGGCTCCTCTCGATTGTTATCGCGACAAACGACTAAGAACGGGTTTGATAGACTCGACACACGATAAAAAGTAAACTAGATAGATATATACCAAGAGCTTAAATTTTATGAAAAATAAATCTGTACAGCATCAACTTTGATCTCTGAGATTTCTATATCAACTGACTGAAATTTTATTTATATTTTTATTTTTATTGTGATACTGAATCGATTAGTTGAATTTGCCTGAGGGCACGGGGTTCAATGCTCGCAGGGTTCAAATCTCTCTGCGTTGGGTATCGAGGCAGGGACCAAATACCAAACCGAGATATCGAGGGCTTTTGGCTTAGGGGTTTAGGAGAAGGGAATGGTCGCTGCTCTGCTCAGCGACAGTATATTGAATTTCCGTAAACTGAGTCGAGTTACCGTTAGCTGTGTCGTGCACACACAGATTGATGATACACGACGTGTTTAGGTCGATCGAGTTAAGAACAATCTGAGGAGCATTTCAGCCCAAGAGTCTTCGGTTTTGTTTGAACCGATGGGAAAACAATGCTCCGGGCACTCGAGTTAAGATTAACTTGAGTATAACTTTCTCGAGTACTTGGACCAAGTTCCCGATGAGAAAAAAAATTGCAACGTTGATCAATAACGAAAAGGTCTAGGCTCTAGGGAATGAAGCCGGGATGCAGATTGCAGTAATAGAGGATGACAAAATAAAATAAAATGAAACAAAGTAATAGGAAATAAATAATTGAGTGATACGGTGAGGAATTTACCCAGGTCTTGTAACTGATAATTAATTAAGCGTCACCGTGTGGTGCATGTGCGCTCGGTTTACTTGATTTTATCGAATTAATCCGAGCCAACGAAGCCTGACAGTCCTGAGTAATTCGCTAGTGTACCGTAGAATTGTATGTAGAGAAAGTTGAGTGGGGTTCAGAGTGTAGAGGATGTGTAAAATACTTGTACAGTAACACCGCTGAGTTACAGACCGAGTTTTGTGCACATGTGGCTAAATTAGCATCGGAAATTTTGTATAATTAAAGGCCGTTAGTATGTACCACGTTGTAGGAAATTTTATTGGTGTGTTGGTAAAGTAATGTAAGTATTGTGGCGAAATGGTTCTACATTGTGTTAAAGTATAGAATTAAATAGAAGAGACAGTATTTTATGCCTGGCTACAAGACGAATGCCAGAGGAGAAGTTGAAGTAAAGTACAAGAATAAGAATAAGAATGAGAATTAGAACGAGAACAAGAAGAACGAAAAAGGAAGAAAGGGAGAAGTTTGATGATTTATGTCGCACGACATAATTATACGTCTGTGACATTTCAATAGACGTGAGTAAGACATTTTATTATAAATATCACGATAATTAATTGTGATATTTGTTTTCTTTTTTTTTTTTTTTTTTTGGTTTGAAATTTAAGTAATGGGTTACTTGGTAAATTAAATTGAATTGTTTTCTGTTGAATATTTTTAGAAAGGAGTTAACGAGAGTTGGTATTGAAAATAAAATAAAATAA
The DNA here is from genome assembly GCF_026212275.2 of Microplitis demolitor. Taxonomy (NCBI): domain Eukaryota; kingdom Metazoa; phylum Arthropoda; class Insecta; order Hymenoptera; family Braconidae; genus Microplitis; species Microplitis demolitor. The sequence goes on along the minus strand of NC_068551.1, from coordinate 1,505,198 downwards.
TGGAGGGGTAATTAGACAATTGGTTGTTTGTATTCATGTCAGTGGAGTGTTTGGTAGAGAGATTTTTTATGAAAAGATTTTCCGGTGATGTGGGTGGATTTTATTGAATAAAAAGTAATGGATTGAATCGAGTTACCGTAAGACCTGGGGTAAATAATTTTTGGTGATACGGCAAAAGAGGAAAATAAAAATAACAAGAGATTGAGGTAACTTTATCTTGGGATTTTACTGCCTGAGGAGCGATAAATTATTGGGTGGGATTCTCATCAAGCATGACAAAAGATCCGCTTACCTATCATGATCGTGACCATAAGACGGATTGATCCTCCGAGAGTATAGAGATGCGCCACCTTCAGACATATAACCATCGCATAAATCCGATACCGTACTACGACTGGTGATATTCACTCCCCCTCTGAGGATTTCCCCATCGCTCAAGTATCCTGACGCAATGTCAATGTCGGGATAATCTTGGGCGACGTGGTGATGAGACGACGAGTGCAGGATTGTGTACTGACGGCTAGTCGTGCGGCTGGGAAGTGTTTGGAGGCACCGGGCACCTGGTGTGTACCCGCGCAGTAACGGCTGCATCGGTTTCACAGTCATTTCCGTGTCGTCATCTGCTACATTGCCACCGCAGCTATCCGATAACACCTACAATGTAAATATTGTTTGTTATTACGCTTGTATAGATACCAGTGTCTACAAGACACCCAACCCGTAGTGCCGGGCGTAATAAAAAAAAATTCTACTTACCGGTTTGCTCACCTTCTCTATTTGCTCGAACGTGGTATCGATTTTCCTGTTAGGAATTGTTTTAATCTCACTTCCGCTCTCGCTGCTCGGTCGATAGATAACACTGCTATCGCTGGAATTACTCTGTCCTGTGCTGTTGGAGTTGCTGTGAGAGCTCTCGGACATGAGGTCTGATATGCTTGGCATGGGTGACACCATCGCGACGGTGTTTGGATCCAGTTTACGATGCAGTGAGTCCGCTTTTAATTTCATCGCAGCTGGTATTGTTGGCATAGACGGTTCTTTCGGTGGCTTTGTCGTGCCTTTAACTAAAGCCATCGGCTTGGGAATACTCGAGCCCGGGCTGAGACCCGGAGCTGTTTGTCCAGGTGGATTTGGCCCGGGAAACGGACTCACGTTGCTTCCAGACTTATGTGGGCTCAGTATTTCTTGATGGGTGACTGGACTGGTCGTTTTTTCGGTGATATCAAGTTTGGCTGTGATTGGATTGGAAGACTCGTCGTTATTTATGTCCATGTCGTCGCACTTGTCGCTGATATGATTGTTTTCAATTGATGATTGTTTACAAATATCTATAGTCTCTAGATCAGTCTTTTTGTTGCTTAAATCAGTGTCTAAATTATTATCAATTCTCTGTATCTCCATTATTTTATCATCAGTTAGGTTTGCCTGGTTCATGCTGATTGTCTTGTCGATTGAACTCTCGTGGATCGGAGAGCTACCGAGACTGGGAGATCTGATCAGTCCATTGCATGTCGTAAATGTTTTTCCAGTTATCACATCTTTATTTGAACCATTAAGCGGAACTTTGAGACTCGGCGAGTGTATCTTTGGGTCAGTTATCTTACTCGGCAGCTCCATTTTCGGCCTCTGTATTGACTTTTGTTCAACTTTATTAACTATTTTAGTTTCTTGTATTGATGGCTTCTGATGCCCTGGCGGGATCAGTGCAGAATTGAATTTCTGTGTCCCCAATTGCTGCTGCTTCAACGGTTCCAAGTTATTCGGACGTTTGTCTGCTGTAATTTTATTTGCATTGATATTCGCAATCTTAATGCTCGACTTGGCATCTTCTATAGGCGGATATGTTAATTTCTCGGCACCTTTCCGTACGATTTTAGTCTGCGCTTTAGTTTGGTCTTTTCTCCCCGACTTGGGACTCGACTGTTTGGTGGATTGTTTTGACTGGAGTTTAGACTTCAGCGTCTTGGTCTTCGGCGACTCGGCCAAGTTCTTGCTCTGGTCGCACAGTGAGGTTGAGCTGTCCGAGTGCTCGGAACGCGCCGAAGAAAATCCTGAAGAACTGGACGTACGTTTGGACACTCCCGATGACGTTTTTCCTTTATCCTGATTCTTGTCTTTGTTATTAAACAGTTTGAACTTGTCCAACACCGAGTTCTTGTTCTGCTGCACTGGAGCTGGTGCCGGTGGTGCAGCATACGGTGAAGACTGCGGCGCTCTTAGAACTCCACTAGGTCGACCAACTGTTGATGTTCTCGGGCTGTTTTTAATTTAGAATAGAAAATTGCATTAGTTTATTAATATTTTTTTTTTATGTTATTTAATTAGTAATTAAAAAACTGTTTGTATTTACCTGGGTGTTGTAGCCGTGGGCTGTCGGTTTGTATTTTGCGTCCGCGGTTGTGGAATGAAGGACAATCCTTGCGGTGGCTGTTGACTCGGGCTCGTACTACGCGAACTACTGGCACTTGCAATCCCACCATTACCGTGTTTTAATCCACCTGTAATTACAATAATGAATTAATTATAAATGAAACCAGCTAATCAAGTTTTATATTACGATTCAAGTTTCATTTTAAATTTTTATTTTTTTTACCCACTTAATTATGATAATTTTAAGTAAAAATTTTTTTACTACGTCTAAAATAAATAAGAAACATTTTTCGTAAACTAAAATATTTATGGCCACTAAAAAAAAAATTCATACATACCAAATAAAGTAAAAAAAAATAAATTCGAAAAAAATAAAATATTTAAATTTTAATGGCCAATTTGCATTCACAAAAAAAATATTTTTTTTTTAAATTTTTAATTAAAAATTACAGAAAATAAAAATTTATAAATCAGTGTAATGAATATTTAATAAAATATTGAACTAGGGATCGTGAGACAAGTTTTTAAAAATAAATATATGTCGAAAATAAATTGTCGAGGTCTGAAGTTGGATATAACATATATTATAATACACTCCGTAGTACAATGTACATATAATAGCAAAAGTAATAGTAATAGTGTAAGTGTAGCCTGAGAAACTGGTTAGTTATCGCGTAGGAGCTATGGCGCGAATACTAAACCCATAACACAACACATTTACACTACGAACTACATCAGCGCGGCCATACGCTAATGTAATGTAAGCCACATAAACTTTTCTTGAGCTATATCCAACTAAGCCGAATGGCTAAGGCCAAAAGGTCATGAGAGACTGAAAATTATTTGAGTCTCAATACAAAGCAGGACATCAATTTTATTTTGTTTAAACATCTGGTAGTCATCACGTCTCCGCGTCATACTTTACATATTTAATTTTAATTATCAGCAATTAATAATAACATATGTATGTATATTTATTATATATAAATATAAATTTAAATATTGGATATTATGAACGGCCTTAAATCTCATCCGCGTCGAAAAATTTGATCTGATTTCAGTCTTAGACTGGATGATTTGTTTTGGAATTTTTACTTAAATTTTGATCCAAAGACGAGCAAAAACAGACTAAAAATAATAGGCAGTAAATATCTGACTTTAGTAGGGATAAAAATAACAAAAGGCAAAATATTTTGAGAAAAAAGTCTGATTTTAATCTAAAAACAGACTAAAAATGATTGAAAACAAATCTGAAAATAGTCTACGTACACCGTAAAAAATTTTCAGAGTGAAAAACTCTGAAGAAAAGTTTATTTGAATATTAAAACTCCGAATCAGAGTGAATGTAGATTTAAATAACATCCAGATCAGACCAAAGTCACTCCCGTGGAAAAAAAATTCCCTTCGTATGCAGAATGATTTTTTTTTAACTCCGGAACTTCGAACTGAAATAAAATCCGTATTCACTCCTAGTTTTTTAGAGTAAGAAATAGTAAGGGAAAAACCTGATTAAATTTCACATGTTAATTAAATATAAAAACAATAAAATTGAATAGAAATTCCTTAAAATTTTTTATTAAATTTGAAACATAAAATTTTCCGATCCGGACAAGTCAAGAAAATATTTTTCCGTCAAGGATTTATATTGACTTGATAAAACGATTGACTTGTACGGCTCATTAAGCAAATACAGTCACCGACTGTGCAATATATATGCATATATTTAAATCCACAGCATGTTATAAAGTCTATTATGTATCCATAGAGTACTCAGGTCCGAGTGTAACTGCCCGTAGGCTAAACCGCTTACTAAAGTGCTCTAGCTGATCTCTGGTTATTTTATTGGTCCAAAGCCTAATAAACAAGCGCCGTACTTGTCTACTGTTTTTTAATGCTTTTATATTTATTTTAGCATTATAAATGCACTGTATAGTCTACTGCAATATATAAATTGCAATAAACAGCGTGCTGCTGCAGTAAATAATATATTCGCTCTAGAGAATTGCACTGATTAATATCATTCGCCTACGTCCTATGTTCCGGTTAACCGTTTCCTCTCGAAAAATTTACTAAAAAATTATTTCTCAATTTAAATCGTAAAACTTTATACTATTTGTTTTTTTTGCTAATTCTGTTTGTTAAAAATATAAATTATGATTTGATTTATTGGATTGTAAAAATTTTATGGAAGCAAATGATACAGCCGTGGTAATGAGAGTATTAAATCGATTGCAAATTACACGTAATAAAAATATCGTAAATATGTTTGTTAAAAAATAAGTGCATATATATTTGTATAAATATACAGTGTTGAGATTAATGACCAGGAAATTACACCCGATAATTATATTACCGCAATGCGTTAAGACATAATTCAATGAGAGAGAAACAAAGAACATTCACGGAACAAATAAACAAAAATACTAAGAAATGTTTTTTTTTTTGTTAATTCATCAAAATGAATTAAAATGCGTGCCACGTAGTACGCGACACGACATTGGCATTGCTTCATCACTTTATATTACCATTTCCTTCAACTTAACGCAATTTACTCACTATTTGTTTTTTTTTTTTTTTTTATTATTAAGTAATTTAACAATAAAATTATTCAATATATTTTTTCTTCATCACATAAATATGTCACGAGTTATATTATTTTAAAATTTTTTTTTCAATACTTAAAATGAGTCACGGTGCCGATATCACTTTACAAAGGAGCTGTATGTCGTTGATAAAATTCGAGGAATGTCTTGTATGTCAAGGGGAGTAAAGAAAGTGAACGGCACCGAAATAAAATGAAATAAAAAAATACGAATCTTTAAAACGTGACTGAGCATAGGGCGCGATTCTTGTCACGAGGGATGATTCACCGGCGGAGTAATTGAATTATTAATTTCTCGTTATAAATTTAATCTAAATCTAAATCATCACTTTACCTAAGCTCTATTGTTCCCATAAATCACGTACGTTTAAAGAAAAACTCGATAAATCACACTCGGTAAATTGGCGCGAATTTTATATTTTTTAAATTTAAAAAAAAAAAATCTGATTGATAGCGCGAAAAAATCGCGTTGACATCCACTATCAATACGGCAATGAATGCTTTCACCGACTGTGGAGTTGATTCGTCGTGGCCAGCTTGCAATGCGTTCAAATCCTTTCCCCACTTATATTACTTTGTGCGTTAAATCCTACGTTCATCATCATACTCTCTCGTGTTCATTCTTTACAGTAGCAGACTTCTCTCTCGCTCGTTTTGAATTTATTGATACTTTAACTCTTTCATACAGCTGGCAAGCAATATCTTCGTCCAACTCGTTGCTGGGGGTTATTAATGAACGTTTACGAGCAAAGTTATCGCTTATAAGTGCAGCATGGTACTGAGAGAAGTGAAGTAGCTAATATGTATATGGAGTTTAATGAAAAAAGAGGGAACTAAGAACGTAATGTAAGTTCTCTTTAGTCTGTATTAAACAGTACAGTACAGTATATATATTTATATGTGCACGAGTGTCTGCTATACATTTAAGGATTGACAGGCCAAGGCGATTAAGTCCAGTGGCTGTCAAATTATAGCTCTGAATCAATAGACTTTATTGTAAGACCTCATATTGTCAAGTTACTCTATGGCAAATTGTCATTAAATTTTTTTTTACATCAGTCGATAGTTAATTTTATTTTAAAAAAAAATAATTTACACAGAAAAAAAAATTTCATGGCTTAAAAAATTTTTATTGAGCCAAGAAATTTTTTTTTTTTTTTTATAGAAATAATTAAATAAAACTAGTTCATATAACTAAAGTATAACATTTTTATTAAAAATGTTTGCTCTCATTTTCTTTATTACAATTCTGTCATCATTGAGTTGAAGCAATTGAGCCTGTAGATTATGACAATTGACAAAGCCATCATTAAAATAAATTAGTGACAGTCTAACGATTTATTAAGATGACATTTCGATTGAGTTAAGTGGTTAATAACCATAAATTATTTATGACAATAACCCTGAATTACTAAACTTTTCGACATTTTTTACTGTTTTTTTATTGGAAACCGAAATTTAATAGCAAATAAAAAAATTATGGTCTCGGATAATGACAAGTTCTCAGAAGTTTATTATTAATTGCTTATACTCTACAGTTATTGATAAATAATAAAAAAAAAAATTATTTGATATTCCATAGAAAGTATTGGAAAAAGTATTTTATACAGTATTTGAGTAACTTATGGAGATAATTCAAGATATAACGGCTGTCCAAAGTAGATTAATTTGAGTTATAAAACTGACGGAATATTTTTCAAATTTTAAACCGAGATAAGGAGATAAAAATAAATAGCTGCATCCATCTAAGTTAAGATTAATAAGCAGATCATTTTTAACTTTCCTGAAATTTATTCGAATACTGGAAGAATACCAAAATAAACTATGATTGTTGATAGTTATGTAAATATATGAAAAAAAAAACAAAAATCGGTTCTCACAATTTTCCAACCGAATAATCCGAAACTTTTTTCAAGGTTCAGTTGGAAGTTAAAATTCAGATGTCAGAAATATTATAGTGGCAATAAAAAATATTATGGATATAAAGATAGTCAGTGACTAATTATATATTTCTAAGAATTTCTTGTGTAGACCAACAACCAACTGTTAAAATATATGACGGCCATCATGTGGAACCTTAGGGTCTTCAGAGTGCTCTGGCTGTATTGTACCGGTATATATATATATGTATAATAAGGAAAGTTGCGATGAGCAAATTTGACGTATTACGTCATGTGGGGACTGACTGACGTTCAATAAGATTGAATAGAGCATAGGAAATTGATAAGCTTCGTAAAGAAAGTAGAGATCCATGTATCACTGGATTCAGTCGATAAAACACTTTCGGAGTAATGTATTGCAAATGTACTTTAACTTTGATCTATGTACCCTTCTTTTCAGTCAATGGTATATTCTTGGACGTATGTTATTTTTGGTGAATAAAAAATAATAGAGATGTGATCTCAGAGTGAATGTAGGATCAATTGGCGAGCTCAGAATGTGGGGATAAATTCCCAATGGTGATTAATGAGACTAAAATGTATCCATTAGAACGTCATCTGAGTATTTGGCATAAATATTCAATGAGCTTCGGGTCGTAAACTGGATAACAAGTTTCACCCCAAACTAAACATACTTATGCAGTAACGAGACCACACAGGACCGTTAGTTTGAGAATACGCTCTAATATTTCTTGGTTGCCAAAAGAAATCTCGAAATTGGCCACTTCTTCAATGGGTACTCTGCTGGGAGTTTATGCACGTGCGACTGTCGATTCGAATTAGCGAGTTGCATACGAGGGGCAAAAGGCCTGGACAAAAGCATCCCCGGATTTTTAGCCCTCGGGGGATTATATCTAAGAGCCCGGTCTAGTCCAGCTGATTCATATTTGAGAACCCTCTTTAGTTCATTTTTTATTTAATTATTTCATAGACTGATGTTTAACAAAATAACAAATTTAATATTTGGATTTCTCGAGCAACGAAATCTTATAAATCAAGTCTGCGCGCGATCTTCTTATGTGAGTTGTAGATTAGTCTCCCTCTGGATTAGTCATCTAACAAGATTCCACACTTTACTTGTATCTCGTTAAATATAAGCCGATTATCATATGATCTTGGGGTAAAAAACAACCCAAGGATTTTTTTTTATTTTCATAACAACACACGTCAATTTTTGTCATCAAATTTTTCATCCCAGAGACCGAAAAAAATTTCACCCCAAGGGAGATTCGAACCCAGAACCTCCGATTATCGACTCGGCGGTCACCGCGTGAATCAAACTATCGAAAATTTATTTTACGCCTAAATATGAGTTTCTGCGCAGGTAAAAAGAAAGCCGAAATTTAAAAATAAATAATTTATATGTGGCTATAACTTAATCCATTTGAATCTAATGAGGTATCAGGTGTACAGAGTTAAGCTTTTGTTTGCCCAGAACAATTCAAAACAACTCGAGGTAGTTTTCTTTGAATTTATTGCTACCTAAACTGTTAATACTCTTGCAGTAGACAATGAAAATCCCCTTTTATTCCTCGATTTCTATACTCGGTAGCTCAACGTCCCTTAATATTATCAATAACAAAGACGGGCAAGAAAATCGAAATCTCTACTTGCGATAATTCAAAATAAACAATGGTAATTTAAAATACGTTTTGTATCGCCAATACAAATAACAATTCAAAGCACAATAAGAAAAAGCAAACAACCAGAAATTGATATCATCCCGTCGGCTTTACTTTCTTGACAGACAATCCAAGTTGTCTTCTCTACTCGTCTATATCTATTCAATACACATAACAACATAAATATATATCTATATATATATTGTATATTTTATTACATATATAGTTACTTCTACAGGTTGCAAGAGGGTGCGGAATGATAGGAAACTTCAGCAGAAGAGCGAGTTCACGTCGGCAACAGCTGTCGGTATCCGACGTTAAATAAATGGAAGCTTTCACGCTTCTCTATATGTATATATATATATATGCATGCAGATATATATTATCCTTTTTTGTGCTATACCTTTACACTTAAATATACAGAGACAGATATTGCTCATACTCACGAGATCTTACAAAGAATCACTTGTCCATAACAAATTATCTGTCATTCAAATATTTCCCGGCGTTAAATATCTCCACTAAAAGTTTGCCGACAGTAAATTCGATATTTTATTATCCAATAATTTATTTCCTCTTAAACAAAATTAATTTATTTTTATAAACTTTTTTTAAATTAAAGAAAATTTTAACGTTCTTTGAATCCGGATTTATTTTCTTTAAGTGACGTTTTTTTTTTTTTTACTTTCTAAGAAGATCGAGCGAACTTTCGGTGCTTCAACAAAAGTCTCAGCACAAAAGCTTTACAGAAAAGTTTAAAAGGACGTCGATAAAAGGGAGTTGTTAATAATTTAACAAATTGAATAATTAATTAGTCATTATTAAATAATCTGTACCTTCAATGGAATTTATTTCCTCTTGGTCTGTTTGTGGCCCGAATCTCACACAAAACATTATTCAAATATCCATTAAATGCTACCGGGTATTGTCGTTTATCACTAAAATTTTATTTATTATTTCAAAAATAATTTATTGTCTGGATGGAAACCACACATGACAAGCCCGTACAAGCGACAGTTACTCACTGAATTTAATGTATAAAAATGTAAAAAAAAAGTATCAAGAGGAGAGCAAACGCGAGGGTTCAAAGAGGCCTTCGCCCTCTGTTTAATATTTTTCCGTCTACCTATACATTTCTTTGGTCCTCTTACTTCATACCACTCGTTTTCATGTCATCAGAGAAAGCGAGAAAACAAGTCTAGGGGTAGGGTGTATCAACCTCCCGCGGGTTTCTAGGTGTACCTGGAGCAAAAATGCATAACTTTGCACTGGTCTTTACATTCTACTTCTTCATATTCATATTTTCCCTCCCTTTTTTTAAATCCAACATTCACATTTACTTGGGTTGGATTTCTATAGACATAAAAGTACTTCCGCTATTTTTTATACTTTTAAATATATTAAAAGATAATTTTTCTCTATCCGTTTTCCTTTCATGTAAAATTTATATGAAAAAAAATTGATGTAAAAATTTCTTTGACACTTTTTAATATTTACGCCTGTAAATATAAAAAATTATAATTCCTGTAGATAATTTGTTATACCCGAGTGTGACCTTGGTATTTTTAACTCGCGGTGTAAAAGTAAAAAAAAAATAAAAATAAAAAAAATGTGGACACACACGCGCAAGGGGTTCTCAACCCTCGTGTTCGCGTAATCCAGCTGGCGAGCGCGGTGACTGGATATGCATAATACAATAATATATGTACTTATATACGACTTGGTACTCTCAGTACGCATATAAGTACATTCTGAAATATATTTTTTCCTCTTAAAGTTTAAAGGCACGTTGACTCCTCACTCTTCAGCGGCTCATTCTGGAGGTTAAAGACCGAAGGCGGGTCTTACGTGTTGCCTGTGGCCTCTGCACTATCTTATACTTGTCTTCCTCTTCGTTTATCTTCTTTTCCTTCCTCTTTTCCCGCGACACGAGTTAAGACACAAGTTGAGAAAATAAAAAATAAAAAATATACAAAACAAATAATATAAATAGTTGAATAAAGAGACGAGCCTAAAGTGAAATATATTGTGATCACGATGACGAACGCCTTAAGCCCTCGTTTACTTGGCAAATGTTTCTTAAATTACCAGTTGAAAGATTCCAAACCGATTGCACTTTAATAGTTACGCTTCTTAGAATGCATAAGCGATCAAAAAATTATAATAATTCCATTTTTATTGCGCATTTAAAAATTTGAATTTTTGGCGCGATTTTTTTTTTTTTTTAAATTCGAGTTTATTTTAATATTAAAACTCCGAATCGGAGTGAATGTGGAATGAAATAAAATTGAGATCCCTCCAAAATCACTCCGCTGATAAGACAAACTCCCTATTAACTCCTTATACGGAGTGATTTTTTTTAAAACTCCAAAACTCTGAATGACGGAGTGAATTCAAATTTAAATAAAATTCGTAATCATTCTAAATTCGCTTCCGACTTTTTACAGTCTAATGGAAATATTGATCGATAATAATTCCATTTTTATTGCGCATTTAAATAATTTGAATTTTTGGCGGGAAAATTGTTTTTTTAAAATCCGTAAATTTGTGATGGAAATATTGATCGATGTAATAAATTAGTATTTATGATGATGATTATGATTATTGTTATTATTATTTTAATTGAAGAAGCATGGAGTAGTAAATATGACTCCTTAGGGTAAGACTAGTCTTTTTGGTACAGAGGGTTCCTGATGGGTATATTCTGAGGCAGCTGCTGAAACACCTCGTGAAATCATTTCATCTTACCCTCTTTGAAATGAAGAACACGGAGTGTAATGTTAGGAGGGCGTGAATGCTATCCGAGGTTCCGCACCAGATACCAAATACCGAGTGTGTCTTGTGTGCCCATGAGAGTTATCTAATTTATGGGGTAGTGGGTAACAAGTCACAAAAATACAACTTAAGTAAAACAAACTTTTCTCTATCTCGCACGTGATAAAGATTCTGATAATTATATACTACTTCCGGTAATATGATATTTTTTTTTATATTTGTTTTATATATATCTCAAATAAATAAACTGATAATTCATGATTTTCATTTTGATTTAAATTCAAATTCAAAAATTTTGTTCTTTATTCTCCTGCTTTTAATGTAAATATCAATTGAACTATTGGATTTATGAAAAAATTTATTGATATATTTTTTATAGAGAATTTCAAGCTCTATAAGATTGTAAGCGATGATTTTTGTCATATGTTCAATGGTTTAGTCTGAATTTCAATTTAAAATTTAAAAAAAAAAAATTTATCAAAAATTTCAGCTTTTGTATAAAAAATATATGTGTATATATATGTAAATATTGATTGAGTGTTAAATCTACTCCATTTGGTTTTGTATAAATAATTTTCCGATAATCTACTCGACATGATTAATGACGCGGCTCGAGCCTGAATAAATTAAAAATGAAAGATAAATTTATTTATAAATTTAAAGCTCGGTTTTAATCAATCATTCAAGAGCTTGATAGGTCTATTAAAATTTTTAAATAAAAATAGCGTAACTTTGATCTGATCATAAACATACATAAACATATGTTCTTTAAAGTTGATCTCTAACGCGATCTATCTCACAAATTTTTTAACAAATATAGATTCAAGGTCCACAAAAATATACTTTTACAAAAACACCTCATATATTTACCCGTTACTTAAAATCATAATAAAATATTTTCCCGTATATTTTATCAGCAAAAAGTAAAACTTTCTTGCATAAATTAATTTATGCATAGACAATACTTTTTTTTATTTTTATTCCCCATATAATAGTTAGAAAAATACTATATTTTTTGTAACGCCTGCGTATGAGAAAAAGTAAAAGTCTATGGAACCCTGAGGGAACAAGAGTGCACATCTGGTCATAGTCACCCCAAAATGTAGTCGAGAGAGATGAAAATGAAAGCATATAAACCGACGGGTTGGCAAGTATGGTGGAAGCAAGGTCTAGGGTGTAGGGTGTAGGGTGTTACCAGTCCGAGAGTAGTCCATGTGAGTGAAAGTCCACCCCCCTCGGCTTTCGAGTTACACGTCTGTAGGTAATATCGTTCTACACGCTTCCGAGTTTCAATGGATACAATGTATCACTCTCTACGCACTCTACACGCACACACACACACAACACATCTATACATTTGAATACACACAAAGGAATAAAGTAAGAAAAAAACAATAAATGAGAGAAAAGGATAAAATGATGAACACGACATTTAAATATACAAGCCACAGTTTTTTAATGTTTGTACATTGGGATACCGAGGGAAAGAGCACTATCTCTATACTCAGTCTAGTTTCTTGTACCAAGGGGTTGTTAAAAGCTAATGGCTTCTAATTTTCATTTTTTTTTATTTTTATACCCAGTACTGGGTCTTGAACTAAAAAAAAGTCGGAAAATCCAAAGGCGCACACCGCAATCGCTCATAATTATTAATATTTAAATTTTTTAACACAATGTGAAAAATTAGGAGTAAATTCGGAGTGAAAAATATAATTCCCACATAATAAAAGAGTAATTACATTTATTTTAAGAGCTCTGGCTATTAAACGTTTGATGAAATTGTCAATTAAAAGGATTAATCTCGTTTGAAAAGATGTCACGAAGAATGAAAGAAGAAACAGGATTGAAGATTAAGGATTAAACTCAAACCCTTGAATGATTTGTTACTTGACGATTACTCATACTCATTAGTATCGAGTTGCGACTGAATGTTATCACTGTAAAAAGATCGGACAGAACTAATCGTTAGCTAATGGACGCGGGTTTTTGTTAGGTTAAGTACAACGAGAAAGGATAAAGGAGATGACAGTAGAGGAGATCCAGATCCAGGGATGTCATTTGCAATTACCCACACTGTTATGTGACATTAAATATATACCGAAGTATCTTTTGATTGACTATTAAGATTACTGGGGGATGTAGTCTAGTGTGTAGGTAGTTACACCGAGGGACTGATAGGCAGCGACAACTGATACGCTTCGGAGATTAAGCGGACGGAAAAAAGGGAGATAAGGTAAAATTAAAAAAAACACCAATGGAGATTGTGGATCTTTTAAATTAAAGAGTGATTTAAGACTCTGGATGCTAGTGATGCTAAAATTGTATTATCCTTTCGGTAATTATGTTGCGAGGATACGCGAGAGGATCAGTCGATACAAGAGGGTTTGATTATAAACTTTTTTCCCCTTTTCTGTACTTTATCTGGCAGCGACTGTTGATGCTGGAAATTTTTATTATTTTTCTTCTATTTTTTCTTTTTTAGTCCTTTTACCGACGGGAAACTCTACTTGTGAAAGGGAAAAAAGTTGAAAGGAAAAATCACACGCAGGCTGGACAGGAAAAGGGAGTTGTAGGCCATTAAATCTTTCCTAACTGGGAGGTTTATAAAAAATATATATTTTTTATTCTCTGTCTTTGCTTTTTAGCATTTCGTTTATTGATCAAAGGTTGATTTTATTTATAGTAAATATGAAAAAATATTTCATGGACAAAGTTTGTCAATTAAACTGACGGGCGAGTTTTAGATAAAAAAATATTTAGACAAAAACGTGTTGTGTGATATTTGAATACACACAGTTTTCGATTACGCGAATAAACGATTGTTTGCATGCATTCAAATAAAAGTTTTTAAAAAAAAAAACGTTATTGAAAAGTTAACCGAAATTTTTTTTTCGCTGTCATCCGTTTATTTATTAAAATGAAAATTTTTCCGTTCACTATTTGAATTATTGTTTTTTCATTTCTATCCTGTTATATTATTTTAATATTTATCTACGTTCCGGAAGGGGAAATTTTATAGAAAAATTGTTTGAATAAAAAATGTATTCCTAAAAATTTCCTGAAGATGAAAAATTATTAAAACTAATTCTTAAAATGTAAAGGTCGAAAAACGGATAATTTTTTTGGTTGACAGGAAATATATGGCCTATAATTACCAAAAGTATCCTGTCGAAATTTCCCTTAGTAGATTATAATGATTAAAAATAATAGTTGGAGAGAATAATGAGCGAAAGAAAAACTCACCGAGCTGTGTTTGATGTGTGGGGGCAGCGACTGGTCTGACCTTGTCCGGAGGGCATCTTCTTGTCGCAGTGACGGTGGCAGGCAAGGGGATGCTTGTCGAACCACCCCCTGCGGCTGTCTGTTTGTTGTACGGCGATGGTAGTCTGTAACAAAGACAAATTAATATAAATATATGCTATGTTCAAATTTGTCTTGTAAAATCCACAAGCTTCTTCCTTATTAAACCTCGAACCTGGAACCGAGGACTGCGACCGTAAAACTTTAAATTAAAAACATTAAACACACAGTCCCTGTATTAATATAACACATTACTCGGTTTTATTTTTATCTTAATTAGAATTCATCCCGACGTACGTTTCTTAAGAATACACTCGAGTCTTTGAACGCCATATCAACCGTTCGAGAAATTAAAAACCTCCGATCGTACATTCTTTGTATTTTTTATTGTAAACAAAAATATATTACACAAAGATGAACGCCAAGGGATACGTGATGTTAAATAAAACCTAAGATGTACAAATATATACATATATAGAGAGAGAAAGAGGGAGAGAGAGAATGTATTGTTGATGTGAATAACAAAAACAGACATTACAAGATGGTGTAGCATGAAAAATCGACAAATGTATAATGTATTCCTTAATAACTCGTACCATCATTCTAAACACGTCTTCTGTCCTTATTTATTTTAAATAAAATTACTAAAATTGTTTTAAACTTTTGAAATTTTTTTTTCATACAAAATTAAAAACCGGTAAAATGACCTGAATACATTGTTATGTATATTAGTTCATACATTGATTCATAGCTGCTAATTTATTAAAATTTCTCAGAAGTATTCTCTTTTGTTATTCGAAAAAATGAATATTTAAATTAGTTTTTTTAATTATCAATTATTTTTTAATTTTTTTAATCCTATTACTAGCGGAGGTAATTAAGCAGAAAAAAATGATTTCATACATTACTAATTACAAGAAATGCTTTATTTTAAGTTGGGATTACAGTAAAAGTTACTTTTAAGCCGTTGAAAAGTTTCATGAAAAATTTCGTGATTCATAAGTAAAAAATATTTTTTTTGGTTACTGTGTTTTTTTTTAGCGTGTAACAGAAAAAAGTGGAAAAATAGTCAGAAGTGATTTCCAGAAATCGAATCAAAATAACTCTCGTTATTTTTTCAGTGGGTTAAAATAATAAACATCAAAAAGTATTGATCTTTGAAATTTTAATTTCCGAAAATAGATAGAAGCGACTGCATAATTACTGCAGTTAATTAATGAAATGGCTGATGATAATGATAAACTACGAAATATCGATTATTCAAGACTTCAAATAGTCGAAGATTAATATCTTAAAAGCAGATGATCAAATGTGATTGTCTATACATTGGAATTAAGTTAAGATCGCTCAGCCATTACCGGCTACCACCGATGTTGGAACTCGAGAAGATATTCTGAAGGATTCAACTAATTACCTGCATGTTCGGACCCTCCATTGTGGTAAATGAGATGAAAACCATTTTAGCTATACATATATAGGTACACAGGCAGAGAGATGGGATTTCGCGTGCTTCAAATTCCATAGACATATTGATTTTGTCTACCGCACAATTTATAGATTATAATTACACCTGCATCAACGCATACTTCAACAATAAACAATAATGACAATCAATAAACCGCAGCTTCATAATAAACACGGAAAAATTATTCTTTAATTCTATGGTGTCAGTGAAGCCGGACCATGTCGTTCACCTGCAGAAATTTAAATAAACACATGGAGGCCATAGTAAAATTTCCAGTGGTTACAGTAATTTGTGATATAATCACTATCAACTTTACCATGACCATTGTAATTTTTCCATGTGTATTCAAATTTCTGCAGGTGGCCAATATTGTCTGGTTTTACTATGACACCATAGAAATTTAAAAGAGAATGTCTCTGTAAGAATGTAATATTGGCTAAATGTTTTTGGGCTTGGCAACAAGACCCCCATCAATTTTATATAATTTCTTTTTTTTTTTTTTATTATATATTGTTCATTTTTTATAACTGTAATTATATTTTATAATTTGGTACTACAATGGAGTAGGCAAATTTCAAATGTCTTGGGTGAACGAGCTTGCTAATTCACTCGAGCAATTAGAGATAATTGCTGCTCGACGAGGTATTTTCACGTGACATTTAAATACAACATATCAACTTGTATATGTATATATATATGTTACATATATATATGTACATATGTATATATATATGCATTGGTAAGTACAATAGCTGGAGTTTCAACCTTCAGATAAATTTAGATCAGAATTGTGGGCAAAGAGAAAGGACCCGCGGCCCTTCCTGGAAAGTTATACTGCGGATCCTTTTGACGGGCATACACGCGACAACTTTCTCATATACATTAATTTAAAGCATAACATTAACAACTCGTGTAATTTATATTTTTAGTACCCCGCTATCTGTGGGTTAATTAATTTTATGTTGCCCCGTAATTTGTTAGTCAAAAAATGAAGGATATTTTTTACTTAAGGTTTTCAAGGGATAATAAAATATATATATATATATATATATATATATATATATATATATATATATATATATATATATATATATATATATATATATATATATAAATATGTGGCCGTGACGTTAAATCTATTTCAGCGACCATTCACATTAAAAACATTGAGTCACTGGTTCTTTGCTACTCTTGTACATGCATGTCTTTGAACTCTTACTCTAAATAAAGAGAGAAGTAGCAGCTTACGAATAATATACCAAGTTGAAGATGAAGGAGAAGAAGAAGAAGCAAAGAGGTAAAAGTATAAAGTTTTGTATAAAGTAAAGGCCTACGGTTTTAAAGGAAAGACACACAAGCGAGGGAGAGCCAAATGAAAAGCAACACAAATTCGAGCTCTGGCTAAATAATCGCGAGTGGCAATCATAAATCAAAGTCAAAGAAGTCAAGCGCAGTGCAATGCTCATCATCGCAAACTTTGAATTTTTGATAGAAAAAAAAAATATTTTTTTTTAGATTAAAAATAAAAGCTTTAATACGGTGGCTTTACTCTCAAATCAATAACAAACCACTTGTGTATTTTATTTATTTTTTGTTAAATGGAAAAAAAATTAATTTTTTTTTTGCTACTCGAATACTCCCTCTAAGTCCTTTTACGAGACTACCTTTTTTTCTTAGACTATCTTGTATTTTATACTCCCCCGGGAGTGTCTAGATTGAAAAGAAAATTACCGTTAATTAAAAAAAATATTAATGGAGATCGATGTATATTTTCATGAAGAAGTAAAAACAAAAATTATTCGAAGAAAAGAACAATAAATAAGAGTATAACAATAGGTAATTTAATCCAGGTAAGCGACACTTGTAAATGTAATAGCAGAAGCATATCAGTAAGTTCTATATGTGCAAGCACGCGATGGACGTGAATAATTTTATTATAAAAATCCGGTCGTTGTCCATGAACTAAACGTCCAACGACCGGTCCTCCCACTTGTACAAGACACGTCTGTCCTGGCTATCTTACATTTCCGCAGGACACTCCTCTCTATTATATTATACATCGGTTTTTATATTATTTTTAAACAAAACCCGAGACACGTGAGTGTCACAAAACACTGCTCGGGTATCAGACCAGTGTTAAAAAAATAATCCATGGATTTTAATAACCGTACCGATCTCCATAATCACATCCGTAGATCCTCCATTAGCAAAACCGCAATAAATATTTATAGTAATAAAGAAAAAAATTATACACATTAAGCCCCAGGTGATTAATAATAATGCACGTGTTACAATACATCGCACATACGTTGGCGCGAAAAAGGTGTTGAGCCCGAGGAAAAGACGTTGCAACCGGTCTTCTCTTCTTATAAACCCCGGAGGAATATAAAGATGAATCTGGTTTATATATTATATATATATATATATTTTTTTTTTCTCAATATAGATGCACCTCTCTCTTATATTATTCATCTCAGCTCACTACACCCGCGATCTATAATTATACTCATACATATATACATAAATATATATATATATATATATATATATATATATATATATATATATATATATATATATATTATATATACACATATAAATATATATGAAATACTAAACTCAATATACCTTTAAAAGCTAATGTATAAATAATAATACAAAAGCTGCAAGGAAACTTGACGTTAAATTGCGGACGTGAGTAACGGTTAGAGAATTTCTAAGACTATCATCTCGTCTATCCAGGTGTGATGTCGGATAATATAATAACAATAATACTATCATAAAAGATAATATAAAATAATAATATTAAAATAAATGAAACAATTGTTTCGAACCTGTGAGCCTCTGGGGAATTCGGTAAACTTCGCACCTTCCGGTTACTCCCGCTGCTTCCGCTATTTCCCATTGTTTATTATTTATAAAAAAGCCTTTTTACTCTGTACCGCATCAAATATTTTTTTTATACTCCAAAAAAAAAGAAAAAAAATAATAAAAAAAAAATTAATCACTTGAAAACAATCATTTTCCCGATCACTTCACATTGTCGTTATTTAAATTTGTTATTCAAGTACATTGTAAATTTAATTATTCTGGTGACATAGAACCCGTGCATGGTCAAGTCATCCTGGGAACTTGTGTAAACTAGAGCGCGTCCTGTGCTATTGGTATCAAGGACTAAACTGGTATAGCTTTTACGGCCGTTACTACTAACTCGTGGTGGTGATGCTCGTAGTAGTTACACCAGCAAACTCCAACAACCAACTCGCGAGCCGTAGAGTAGGCAGAGGCATATTCCCCATTACGAGTTCCCATAGCACGTGGCGCGCTCTCACTCTTATCCCCTTCCGCGGACGACAGACGCTCCGTCATCTCCCTCAGACTCACGCACCACCCGACATCTATATCCCTCTTTATTATCTCTGTTCTTGTTCCTCACCTTACCTCTCTTTCGCGCTCCTGATCTCGACCATACAGCCTCCCTTGTTGGCATCGCGGCTGCCAATACGCACGGGCTTTCCCGTGAATCCGACCAATGGTCGAGCAGACCAACACTTTGATTTTTTTTACCACTTTTTAGTACGCATTCACATGCTAATGTTCCGATGTATTAACGCACACGGACAATATCACACGCTTTGCACCCAATATATATATGTATATTCACACATATATATTTTATCTCTGTGGTACATGTTGGATGGGATTAATACACTTCCACGATATTTTGTTGTCCGAACAAAGGTTTTTTTTTATATATATATTCAACCCTATTATTATATATTTATTTTTTAAAGATAATGACCTATTGTTGTTATGCTAATCCATATCAAGCATGACAGAATTTTTTTTTAATGTCAATTTTAAATTTAACTTCTTTTTATTAAGTTAAATTTTTTGTATCAAAAGAAAATTTTGAATTTTTGAATCTAAAATATTTAAACAGACAACAGATTGATGTACTGCGGATATATACCGATGAGAAGGGATGAATTATTGATTGCGTGTATGTCGACAAGTTTGATTACAATGAACATAACTTTATTGTGTACATGCAGGGTTATATACAGACGTGCAAATACGAGGGTGCTGGTTCTATACGCGGTTATATGGAAATGTTAATGCTGCGAATTGTCATGAATCTTTTCGAGTGGATGTGAAATAAAATTGCTGGGAATCTGCGGTTAACGAGCTTCAGTATAATATAAAAAGCTACAGAAATAAATAAATTAAAAAATATATGTGTATAGATGTATTTATACGCCAGGGATTTATGTAGGGGAAATGGAAATAAAGAGGGAAAATGTAAGCTTTTCTTGATGATATTGCCGCAGTAAAGAAGTCGCGAGTCACGAGTCACCCGCGAAGGAAAAAATAAAATAGAATGATACAAGGAAACGAGGACGTTAGTTTTAGTTTAAAGGTGTCCGCGATGTTGAGTGCTCAAGACCATGGCCATTAAAGCGTCACTTAACATTTATGAGCAAAAATGAAACAGAAAAAGTAAAAGCTGAGACGCTGGGAAGAAAATAAATAAGTCTATAATCTAGAAATAAACTTTATATATATCATGTTTAGTCTTGATTAATATTTTACGACTTAGTTTGTCTTAATAATAAATTACTTGATTGATGGCCGATCTTAATCCTCGTAAGTCTTCGTGAATAAAAAAAGTTAAGTAGGCAAAAGGAATTTTAAATTTCGACTTTTTTTTAGCTTCTATTAGTTATTTTTTCTTTGCGATCTTTGATTTATAATTTATAGATATTTATGCCGATTATATAAATTACCGATTACATGAATTACCGACAAGTCATAACTGTGAAAATTACCGGCTGGTCTGAATTCAAAGACCTGTTTTATCGATGGCAGCATTGGGATGATAATGTTAGTGCAAGTTGATAAAATAGATTTTAATGTTTACTTAAAAGTTACTTTTGATCGCAAGTTGACGAAATTGACATCCGAAATAAGATGTCAAGTTGACTGCAAAAAGTTGACATAACTCGTAAACTTCTGCTTTTCAAATTTTTTGTCCGCAACTTGATGAAAACTTTCTAATTTAATTTGTATTCTTATAACGGCTGTAGATTTACGTTAACTTATAGTTCATGATATACGTATATCAGTCAAAACTTGAAACAGTTGAACTTGACGTTAATCTGACCGAAATAGCAGACAGCAATTTGCTGATAGTCAAGCTAATGACAATTTACTGACAAAATGGAAAGCAAAAGTTATCATCCTATAAGTTGACGGAAAATGGTCTTCAATTTTTTCAGAAAGTTGGCATCAACAGTTACAAAGCCTAAAGTTGTCATCAAGATCTCAACTAATTGACGCCAACTTTCTGACCAGTCTTGGTATCAAGATAATGCAGAAATTCGAAGGTAAAGAAGAAAATAGTAATTGTCGATATTTGAACTCACCTCGGCATGTCTTGAAGCTGCTTAGCCCGCTGTTTGTGCCTGGATAAAGCGAACAGTAGTGCGAGAACGGGTCTCAGAGAGGTGCCGGTTGACAATTCCCCGGGATTGACAGCACCCACATCAGCGCCGAGGACACGGAGCGCACCCACGCATAAACTCACGTTTTCCACCTACATAACAATTAATTACTCCATTAATATAAATTACTCTCTATCCCATAATAATTAATGCTAAAATTTATTATACTGTTACTGTTATTATATTACTATTGCTATTAGTATTATTAAACTAATTAAATTTACTGGCAACAAAATTTATATTACAGGAGAGAAAATTAATTTAACGGTCGATCGATACCCAGTTGATCATCCTTTACTGCGCGATCCTGCCCCCGTATCGCCTCTTTACAGGGATAGGAAGGGAACCGCGCTTTTTAACAAATTAAACGACAACCGACGGTGCAGGAAATTGCAGCGGTGGCCCGAAAACAAATGGCACAGGCTCGGTATAAAAAATGCCCACCGTTCAGGGAAAATGAAAGACTACTTTTTTATTTATTTTATTTTTTTTTTCTGCGACCAAACGCTCAAGCTAATCATTACTCATACCTTCACCCCGACATTCGTTCACTTTATCTGCTTTATTCCAAAGCCCATTTCGATAGATTGAATCGTTACGCATATAGCGACCACAGACACAGACAATTGTCTCGATTGCCGCAAATTGGCTTCGACTTTGAGACTTTTATTTATATTACATACATTTTTATTACACTCAAATTTACTTTACTCATCCATTTGTCTTATTTTTAGCCACATCACCAATTGCTCAATCGAATTTCAAAAATACTTCCGCGTCCCAATAAATCGAGACCTCTTTCAATAAATACAAAGTCTCATAAAAATTTTTTAACGTCAATTCATTTAATTTTTTATTTTTTTCACTTTTAATTTACACATCATTAAAAAAATTTGAATTATCAAATTAATTCGCGCCTTTTACTGTCAATCAAAAATTTGAATAATTAATTTTCAAAAATTGAGTCACTGACTTTCCTATTTTGTGTTTAATTAAATTTCCATACATATGAAAATAAAAATAAGAGATGATGATTTTTTGTCTGGAATTAAAAATTTGAAGCTTACGACTTAATTTTTTTTTTTTTACGAATGCGCTGTTTTGCTGCTCTTTATCTTAGTAAACATGCGTATCAGTAATACGATGTATTACAATAGAAAAAAAATAATATATGTATACATATATATATGCAAGTTGTAAAGGAAACGTGACCGCCGTGACCACGTTGGTTGCAGTTGCACTAAGCGCCGTGTCCAGCTTTTGTTCCCATTGTTCTTAGGCTAATATACCCAAGAAGAGCTTGGGTAAAAAATAAAACCGCGCACCCTGGAACTACTGCAGTAAAACGGAGAACAGCAGAGAGAAAATATAAATTTTTTTTAAAAAATAAAATGTAACGCGAATAGTTGGAAAAGTTCTGACTCACTGATAGTTCAAATATATGCAGATATAGATGGAGATGATGATGGAGATGTAGATATAGATATCAGGGATACTAGATGAGTGAGTAATATTTAGTATATGTGCTGGACAACTCAAAGATAAGAGGGATGTAACATAAAAGTAAACCAAACTTTTAAAAAGTAAAAAAAATAAACGCGAGGTAAAAAATAAACACGTGGTAAAAAAAATGAGAAAACGTCAAACGTGTACTCACTTTGAGTTGTACATTTTTTAAAAGGGACTCGTGTTACAAAGTAAATTTTTTTGTTGTGGCTAAAAAATGTTTTTTACAAAGGAACGAATTTTTTTTTTTTTACAAAAAAGTTGGTTTGAATTTAAAAAAAAATTGAAATTAATTATTTTGATGGAATTTTTAAGGTCAAGATTGGATAAACTTGTAGTTGATGACTGTTATATATTTATAAATATATATATGGTGAAGAGGAATCAAGAACAAGGAGCAAATCGGGTTTTTTTCATGACATTCCGTCTCACATTGCTTTCCCCTTATATATATTTATTTTCTTGTTGTCCTCTCTCGTTTTAGCTTACACTCGTGTTTATTTCAAACTCCGTAAAGATAAGACGTTTGTATCCCTTGAGACTCACTAACTATACTATAGTAGTATAACTACACGAGCGGGATGAGAGACCGTTGGCCCGAGCGGGGACACGAGGACACTAAGACGCGGACGCGGACGCGGAAACTCGAGGCTGTCTTCGCGTAGATTCAGTCAGCTCAAGCTACTTAACTTCAGTATCAAAAAGAGATCCGAGTGTTTTTTCCGTAAGATCTTTCGGTAAGAAAGGTTACAAAGAGGAACCGGCATGATAGAGCAACTGCATTAGGACGACCTTAAGGTAACGAGTATTACGAAAGAGGGAAAATTAAAATAAGATAAAAACGAGCGTTGATAGTCCTTACGGCCATTAAGAAATATATTTTCTGAGATAACGCAAAGAGGATAAAAATATTTGAGAGGATAAATACAATATTTAAATCTCTTCTCTTCAGAATATTAAATGACCGTCTATTTAAATTTAATTTTGAATCATAATTGTTACTAATAAATTTAATTAAAATTAGGACACTTGGAAAAATTATCAAAACTCAAAAAAGTCTAATTTCGATTAGGATCAATATTTGTCATAGGTGTCAATGCCTGAACTCTCATCACTCTGACATATTTTTGGAAAAAAAAAATTTTAAATAAATTCAAAAACAATTTTTAAAAAAATTTTCTCAAAAATTAGTTGAGAAGAGTTGACTTATTTAAATTTCAAAATTTTTCTGTGATGTAGAAAAAAGTCAAATTTTTTATTATCGAGAGTAAAAAATTGCAACTAAAATTTATCGCTCAAAGTTTGAAAATAATAAATTTATGATCTCTGCACGAGTTTATCACTCGAGTTATGACTCTCTCATCTGACAGCCTTTATCAGAACGTGTTCATCTTATCATTCCAAAGGCAGCCAATCAGTGTAATAATTCAAAAAAAAATTACAATCAAATCCAAACAATAAAACTCGATACAAAAATTTCAAAAGCTAAAAAAAAAGTTGATAAATGTCGGCTGTAAAAATAAAAAAATAAAAAATTAATTATCGATCACTAATTGCGATTATTGATTAATAATGTAAATAAATGTATATATAAAAATAGTCCAGCGAATAAAAGTAAAAAGAAAAAGAAAAAGAAAAAAAGTAATTCCAGAAAGACTCGACGACACTCACGGCGCCTTAGCCCTCCCTCGCTCCCCAGGTTCAGATAAACCTCGTCCAGCTCTTGTGGGATATATCGCAAGATATCCTCATATGGTAGTGTCTTGGTCGTGTGCACCGCCACGGGTCCGCAAAAAATAAAACAACGCAGCGCGTATCGGCGAAAGGAACACCGCACAAGAAATGTGTACACACGATACAACACACACACACACACACACACACACACACACACACACACACACACACACACACACAACAAAAATTCAATACAAGTGAAGTATCAAAAGAAAATCCTCAAGTTGAATTTAATTCGCAATATAAATCAAACTCGAGCATTGTCAGCATGATTATCCAACACACAAAAATCTATATATTTTTCTTCAATAATTCTCATATTTATTTGGCATTTATTTTTTGCTACCCTCATTCTAAAAATATATATATAGATTTATTTTTGTTTACATAAAGGAAATAACACAATGGAAATATTGAATTAAATGAAAGGATTTCCTTCTTACGATTCCGACTAATGCCGTTACGAATTAAGAACATGTAAGATGTAGAGTACGTATTTATGTAATGCATAACATATTATATTTATATATATGCGGTGCATTGACGGTTGAGAAAAGTTTATAAATGCTGTCTTTATTTATCGCTGAGCACTTAAACTCCTTCTCTATCATGAACTCGAACTCGAACTCAACCAGGTGGCGAGTTTATTATTGTAGTTTGATCTTTAAAGCTGACGCTAAAATTGCCACACTGGATTTTCCCGTCTCTCCCTTACATTTAAAAGCTATCACGACATTTATTATTTTATTTATTATCAATTATCCGTAATTGTTCCTACTGCTCTTGAGTCAATAAATTTATAAATATCTCACTTGTGATGTTAATTCTAATTTATCCATTTTGTTTATTTATTTATGCCGGGGAATAAAAAAAATGGATACTAAACGTCGATGTCTTGCGGCCGTCAAGAAGCAAAACGACGGGACGGAAATAAACCGAATGAAGCGCCATCCTCGAGAATACTGTGCCCTTTAGTTGTTAATTTAGATTCTTTGTCACCTTTAATTTATGGTTTATTTTTTTTGTGTTATGTAGTCTACTTTATGGCAATAATAATAATGATAATTAGAATTTTTTATCGCTAGCTTTTATATAATTTTATTTTGCCAGCCGCTTAGTTGTTTTTACTGAATTTTAAATAAATTCTCCACTCAGGCAATGCCATTGTGAAATAGCACGATTCATTAATTTATTCCACGCGCTTAACCGGTAGTTTTATTTTCCAAAAAAGAGCCAAGAAGTTAGCATGCCTTTCTTTTTTATCGTGCAGCGCCTTTAAAGTGTTTTCATATATGTAATTTATATCAATTTAATTTTTTACTATTAGAAATATTTCTTATAATTTTTTAAATTTTTTTTTTACTTGTACTGTCAAAAATCAGGACGAAAACGGATTTTATTTCAATAAGAATTCATTTGAAAATTCACTGAGAAAATTAAATAAATAAAAAGTCATCAACTCTGCGTTATCCGAAAATTTTTAACCGCGAATTTATTTTAAAACTTTTACTTAATCGAAATAGACTTTGAGTCTTACTACTAAGCTGGATACTTCTATGCTAAATAATCCTGAAGGTTCATAGCCTACTTATACCCCTGCTTAGACCTTTTCGGACGTGATTGGTCGATTTGAATTTAAATGGAACGGATTTATGTTAATTACCATAAGTTAAAAATTAAAAAAACAACAATGAAAAATTAACAAGTATTTTTTTTAACACTGACCTAAAAATATAATTTTTTAATCAATAATTTATTGACTGAAATAAAAATTTCCTATTAGGTTTAATATTAAAATGAATTTTTGTCATTATCGGAAAAAATTCGCGGACAAAGTAACCGTAAAATTTTTTTTCTATCAATCATTTATTAATAAATATCAATACTTTTTTTTATTCAATCAGATAATTTATGCCTGAAGAAATAAAAAAAGTGATAAATGTTTATGAGTTAATTTTAATATGATTTTTTGGTCTGGGCCATGTGGATTTGCTTGGGTACCAGCTAACATACGTATGTGTTACTGATTTCTATCTTCTTGTTCTACATTATTATTCGACGGAGAGAGAAAGTGAAAGAGAAGAGTGAAGTATAGAGAGTGAAGAGTGAAGGGTAGAGAGTGAAGAGTAAAGAGGGTGACAGGGGTTATCCCTGTCTAAATATATATATGCCAGTTCAAGATGAAAACGAACCAGACAGACAGTCAGTAGTATTTTCACTATTTCATATTATATCGCTACTCTTAATTCCCGCTCGTCATTCGATCTGGCAATGCACATACTTTAAAACTCTCTTCGTATCACAACATGCTGTTTGATCGTATCTGATAATTTAATAAGATAAGAATCTTGTTTTACAACTCGTGTCTTCCTAAAATATAAAGCCGAAGAAAAAAAATTTACTCAATTATTTATTTTAATTTTTTTAAGTAACCGATAATTTTGTTGAAAAAAAAAAATAAACATGTCCTCAGATGATACCGAAAAACATGACACGTATACTGGAAACCGTTTGCCAGAAAATACCGGTATCGTATCTAAAAAAAAAAAAATACTCGCGTGCCGAGATAAAAAAATAAAGTGATCACATAATTACTTGGAAACCGGTAATGTATTTGAGCAATAACCAATATTATTTATTCAATCAATTGATAATTATATCAAACTGACATAGAAAAAAAAAAATTTATTTTTTAAAAATTTACAAGTTTATTTTCTCCACAGAAATAAATAATTTTTTGGCGCGAAAAATTTCTTACACGAAATAATTTTTTCTAATCTTTAAGAAATTTTAATTTTCGATGCATGGAAAATATTTCCTCGAGCAAGAAATTTTTTTCCGTCTAGATTTGTAACGACAATAAAATTAATTTAAAAATAATAAAAAAAAAAAAGTTTTATTGTTTCAGCAGACGTAAATATATTCTGTGTTAAATTTATCTTTTGAATTTACGAATAAATGGTTTTAAATGTATGCAGTTAAGTCGACACAATTGTTACAAGATCGAGAGTACAGTACGTCGACACCTTTGTAGAACGTCAAGGATACATCGAGAGCTGGTAATAATGATAAGACGTTATCATTAACGATGTTAAGAAAAGGAATTGCATCGGTACATATATATGTAGATGAATATAAGAATAACTAACCGAGTGAAGGAGTATGTGAAGGTATGTAAAGTTATATAGAATACGAGAAAGAAAAGAGAAATATACAGGAAGGAAGGGTCGTATGTTGAAAGTAATCTCTATGTGTCTAGGTAATCTCGAGGAAACTCACGTATATACGAATAGTGCCAAGGACCTCCAGTGATTCGAGTTGCGCAATATCGCGAGCGGCAATTCACCTCTTATGTATACATATAATATATATTTAACTTACAATGTACATACTCTGCTATATATGTACATTACTCTATGTATTGTGCTTTACTCTACTCCACATTTAATGGCAAATAGTTTCCTTGTATTTTTATTTTATCTAATTACCGTTTTTTAACCCAATGAGAAAACACAAATGTTTATTGTCCATTGTCACCTACACCATTATTTAGCTGTCATTAGTTTTTATTCTCATACAGAGAAAGTACACAGAAAAAAGGAGTTTTTAGTGCAGAAAACTTCTATTCGCCCTAAGAAATTTTTTGTATTACAAATTGAAAATGGAAATTTTATTGGGGCAAGGGAATTTCGGACGGTTTTCATTTACTGCGCAAGTGCAAGCCTCTCTTAAGAAGATTTTGAATGAAATTTTGAAATTTTTTTATGAAAAATATTTTACTTGAAAATTTTCAAAAGCATAATTGCTTGTAAGAAGAAAGTAGTGTTTCTAAAAGTTATTTTTTATCTGCGTACTATTTAAATAATTACAGTGACAGGACGTTGTTTGTGGTTTGTAAATTATCTTCTTAGAAAAATGTTGAGTCAGTTTATTTTTTAAAATTTTATTCATTGAAATAAAGTGGACAATTGACGTAAAAAAATATTTCGGATGCATCGTTAGCTGGCTAATTGATCTGAGTATATATATTTTTACTTGTCATCTTTTATGTATATTTATATAATTTTTTTTATCTAGTATTCACTCATTTTTTTCACTACCATAATTATGTTGAGGTTTTAGAATTTTTAAGCCTTGAAAATTTTTCATTGATTTTTATCATAAATAATTTTTTTTCATAAAAAAAAAAAAAAAAAAAAAATGCAAATATATGAAATTGATAAATATGATTTAAATATCAAGTTTTAGAGTTAATACATCATAATTAAATAAATAGAGAAAGAAACTCAGTGGGAAAGTTCTTGGCCAATAAAATAATAACAAACGAGTCACCTCACCCGCGACACGAGATTTCGATTCGCTCGAGTTGCTCGCTCGAAGGACAACTAATTTCTATCTATCCAATCCTAGTATCATAGATATCCATACATAATGTAAATTATCACTCTCAACACGTTTATTTGGGAAAAAAAAGATAAAGATATAGTGTAGCTGTACCTTTACCTATAAATATATATTTATATACTTATATTAGTTATGCGACCACCCGAGCGACATAAATACACGACAGTAATCAGCGGCGATGGATTATATTTATTGTAGATCGAGTAAAAAAATCCGACACACCTTCGGAAGTCTGAGAATTCGCTAATCCCTATTGAGTTTCGACCTCCATCGGATCTTGTGACATTTTTTTGTGTAAACACAATACTTGGTAAATATTTTACCTTATTATAAATATGTTAAGTAAATATATGCTGACGGAAAAAAATATGATTTCAAGGAAATGAAAAATATTTTCCATTTAAATAGCATTTAAAATACTTAAATTTAAAATAAATATACATATTGGTAAAAAAGTGTAGACATTCGGATTGACGGTGGATAACCGGAAGTCTCGGAATCCAGATAACCAACAAAGACACATATGACCGGGATAAATACACTCTAAACTAACTCTATACTTTATACTGTGACGGCACTTTGTGGTTTTTATTTTTATTTATACCATATCACCAATGAGACTTAAAACTTAGCGGTCTCTTTACTCCCTCCCACTCTATCAAACAGATTTATGTTGAGGAAATACCTCTCGATCTAATCTACGATTAATTTTTCTCACCATCACTAAAGTAAATCTCATTGCTCAGAGTGATACCGAATTTTCCATTCATCGAAAAAATTTTTATTTAAAAAAAAAAAAAAAAAAAAAAAAAAAAAAAAAAAAAGAAAAAAAAAATACTAATTATACATATTTTAAAATGCCGTAAATTAAGAGAACCGAGCGTTAGAACTTTTTTTCGGAGCGGAAGTTAAAAAAAATCTTACATGATTCACGGCCTCGAGTTGTCTCATCGATTTTAATTTTAAATATCTGGATACTAAAATAGAATGAAATGTCGCAATAAAGTTGCTCTACAAAATAAAAAACTCATTGTTATTTATTATATATATTAATGAAAAAAAAAAAAAAAAAAAAAATATTAATTACTGAGGAAAATTATCGGACAGTAAATCATGTTTGACGTAAGAATTCGTGGTATCTCGACGGTAACCGTCATCAAACAGTAAAATAATATTAGAGGATAAAGGTCAGAAACATAAATCCCGTACACCCAAGTAAATACTAATGCAGATACTTTTTCGCCTTCTGTTTCTCCATCTCATAACTAACAATCTCCTCGTCAATTAATTGTCCAGCTAAAATATCATCACTTAAAAATATTCGCGGTTCTATTTATAGACTTGTACAGCCTCTTTTTCTTTTTAACATCCATACATACATAACTTATATCCACACCCGCGTATCTCGTGTGTTCCTCTATCTAACACGTCTTTACTTACTTGTACATTATTATTTATATTTTATTTCCTCGAGGTCGAGGTGATATTCACAAGCACTATCACACGCGCTATTAATCCTCCCGAGTATCGTTTACAACATAATGTATCATTCCCACATTACAAATTTTCCCGCGTTTAAATTCAAAAATAATCCACCACAAGTAAAATATTGAACAGTCAGTCAATTAATGACAAACGAATTCATCAAGACCAGACAATTAAATTACGAAATATTCCCGCGTAATCAAGGCTCCTCCAATTAGCGGGATGAAAATAAATGACGGACTTGTGACAGCTGGACAAATATTTTTTTAAGTGACAAAAAATGCCCCAGTGGTTAAATTGAGATGAATATATATTTATATTATGTACATATACATATATATACATATATATGTATATGATTTATTGTTCACGTAACTTGTTGATTTATTTGAATAAATACCGTAAATAATAGTTGTATCGTGAGTATCGAATAAGTAGCTTGAGTACCTGAGTACCTGAGTACTTGTGTTACCGCGCTACCGGAGCACTCACTTGGCACTAACCGATGAAAGATCTCAGCACGCGAGGTATAGGTAACCAGTAAGCCGGGTAAGCCACCACACGGTGAGCCACACAGCAATTGGCCGTATATACCGTGCCGGCTACGGTTGTTGGTGGAGAACAACTAAAGTAAATGTATATATATATATATAAACTGAGAGTTACAGGGCGTGCAGACAGAGGAAGCGCGAAAGCTAACGTATGAGAAAGACAAACAACAATACTGGTAGTAATGGAGTGGGAAATACTGTCGTTGTGTTGTAAAGAGAGTACTCTTGAGTTAAGAATGAGCGAGTGAGTGAGGGAGTGAGAAATGAGAGAGACTATGGTGATGATGCTGATGTAGTTTTATTGCGGTTGTATGAGAGTATTTGTCATTTGGTTGTGGGAGTGGGAGTTGATACCACAGAAGACTGGACAACACTAGGTGGCCCATCACGAGATAAATGTCAGTGGCATTTATACCGAGCACGAATAAGTCTAACCATCAGGTAGAGCCAGATAATACAAGCCTCGGGAGTCTGGACTAAAGGCCCAGGATTTAACGGGCACCACGAACTGCGGTAGACTGTGCACAAATTTTCTTGACGACAGACACTAAAGAGAAGGAATGAATTACGACAGCAGCTAAGACCAGCAAGACATTGTAATATAACTTTGCCGGTAAGAAGACCAACCTGAAGGCTGTCTTTGCTTCTAAGTCGGCAGATTTGGACCTTTCACCCCCCACTCACTGATAAATATCTCCAAGTACCGACAAGAATTTACCTTTTTATTTATTGCATTTTGTCTATTGTTGCCCACTTTCTTTGTCCCTTTTTTGGAAATATTTTCAGATAAATTTCTAATAGAAGACCAAGCCGAGTTCACGTTCAAGTTAACATCCGAGCATTATGTCTACAGTAAACACAGGAGTTTAAATTAATAAATGTTCGGGAGTATGTAATAAAATTATGTAAAGTAATAATAACCAAAGGAGCTGAAAATGAGGAGTTTGTTGAATCGTTGGCTGGTTACATTAACGATGGTGTGTTGCTGATGTTGCTGATGCTGTTGTGTATCATGCGGGTCACAGAGATCGTGGAAAAGGCCGGCCCGGCGGCAACGTCTTTATTGGACCGTTATGCAGTGTGTGTAGTGTACCTACTTGGCCACTTGATCTCTGAGCGATTGCCAACCGCAATCAGATCCTAGTAAATCGACAACTCTGATCTATCTACATTTCCTAACCACGTGGGTGGCAGCCTTCAATAATAAATTTAAATTATTCGATAACTCAATCGCGATTCCCTCGGATATCGTTACGTAATTTTTTGAATGAACCCTCGATTTATTTTAAATTTAATGCATATTATTTAGAGCCAATTATTCAAATTAAATCGAGTTTACGTAACGATTCATTGTAAACTTTAACGATTGTCAAATCATATAAATATCAATATAAATATAAATATTAATAGAGGTTCTAAGAACGGAAGTGAATACTTTTTGACACACCTTTGGATTTTACGGGGTCCATTTTTCCATTAAATTTTTTCTTGCCAGGACAAGACCACCTGTGGCATTTGTTCTAAGAAAAACCTTTATGCCTTTTGTGGCAACTTAAAACGCATGAAGTTACGCTCAAAAATATACACACAAATATATAGATATATGTAATTCTTTACACTATTATATTCACGATACTTTCGTCCACATTTGCCCTTACAAATGTCCACCATTCAATATTCTTTTGTAAATTCAAATATTTATCTAGCGTGTGATTATTACAACGTTATTAAAGTTTAATTTCAATGCTGCTACTTAAATACATACAATACAGTACTTATTTAAATATTTGTCTATATAAATTAACATATAAGTCAGCGTATTTATTTATAAAATAATTTTAAGAGTTGTTTTAAACAAGTTTTACTAATATCCAAGTGAATCATCAAGACCATCTTTCTCTTCGCAAGACACTTTCGTCCACGAAATAGAAATAGACTGGGCCACGTCCTGGTTTTCCAACTTTAGATATATAACACACCAATGTTTCCGGTCAGTAGTCTGTTCTATTTTATCTACTGCGATTATTTTATTGTTTACTTTTTTAAAATATCATTTTTTCCCTATCGTCTACTCTGTAAAAAATTCGGAGCGAATCCGAAGTGATTTGGATTTCATTTACTTTGATTTAGAGTTTTAATATGGAAATAATCTCCATTTAGGCAGGGAATTTTTGACAACGTAGCCTCTAATTTCCCGTCTCAAAAATAAAAACTAAAAAATAATATAATTATACTTAAAGTTGTCGCGTAAATTGTTAATTTTATTTAAAACATTAAAAGGAAATAAACTTTTGGTAATATAAAGTGTACAAAGCAAAACACCCGGTCCTCAAAGTTTAACTCTTTGCTCTTTGCGTATCATCATATCCACCAGAGACTCGGGTGTGTTTTCGTCTCAAGCAAAACATAACGTTTCGTCTTTCTTGCCATGGCGCTCGTTTAATTATAGATCAAGAAGAGAAAACAGCCGCGATAAATAAAAGAAATGAATATACATATATAAATATATACATATATCCACACATCCATACATCCAAGTCCTTTTTAGAGTCCACCCGTACCCGTTGTTACAAAAATTTAATAAAAATAAATTTATTAAACTAATTTTAACGCGACTACTTGATACATCTCTTCTATAATTAGAAAAGATACTTCCGGACATAAAAAAACGGGCGTTAAAAACAAGCCTCAATTACAATTGATCGCGTTATGTGGATGCGGATAAACAGCTAAAGGATGAAAATATTGGGTACATAACTCGATGAAATTGAGCGTAACGTAAATATTGGAGTTATCGATTGGTCGATTACACTGCCATATATTATATATATATAGATACACCCTCGGATAACGAGATAATATTAAATGCAAACAAAATACTCATGAGAATAAAAATTAAAACTCACCATTTGTTGAGCGCTCTTTGGTTTTCGGTTTATGTCTATCACCTTCTGGTTCGCTGAAAAAAGAAATTTAAATAAACATTGCATAAGATTATTATCATTTTATTACAACACATACAACAAGTGCATCTTGAAATATTTATAATTTATTTTTCGTTGATAAACAGTCACATAACACACGCCACCTAACTGTCCACTGCCCATATAATTACTCATGTCTGTTTTTGCTATACTGTTATATTCATAGTGTATATAAATATATGTAATGTGTAGCCGGCGTAATTTATTTAAACGCATATTTATTCTAGTCATATATGTAAGTGGATAAAAAAACAAAAAGACAGCCGAATAGCGTTTTCTTCCTGTAAATCCATCAAAATTTTTTAAACTGAAAATTAATAAACTTTTATTGCTGTTAATTAGTAAAATTAATTTTTAATGAATGAGTGAGTGAAAGAGTTAACTCAGGTGGATTATATTTGGACTAATTGGTCTGTCTTTAAATTTTTTAAAAAAGTTTGAGCTGTTTTTGATATAAAGACGATCAAAAACAGACTGATAAAAATAGTAGGCAGTAAAAGTCTAATTTCGATCTAGAGGCGGGCAAAACCAGACTCAAATTTATTGATAAACGAGTCTGAAAATAGTTTAAATAAGGAATAGTACAGGCAAAAATCGATTGAATTACAAATAAAAAGTAAAATTGAATAAAAAAATCAGCCCAATTTTAAAGCACAGTAACTGATAACAATAAAATTTTTGAAATTTCTGTTAAATCATGTTCCCAAGACTTCACTGAACTGAAGAACTAAAAAATCGATTTTGAAAAATTTTTCCCTTACTGTTTTGACATCGGACAGCAGAAGTCTTCATTCGATTCAAAAGAGATGAAATTTGTGAATGGAGGAGTAATTGATAATTGATAAAAAAAATAAAATATGTAAAACTTACTGACGGACTCGATGAGATCGGCAAGAAGGACTCCGTCGCAGAGATCTGCCTGGAGGTCAGTGACTCTTCTTTTGCATCCACCACGCTCGAGGTAATGATTCGCCCAGTCTGTATAGATCTGTAAGCATTTGTTAAATAATATAACATACAATATACCATACAGTATACAGTCTACAGTCTACAGTAGAATACAAGGAAAAGGAATTTGAGCAGCAGATCAACACGAGCATGAGTTGCCGATTAAGATCAATGAGATTGTTAAATGGCTGATTAATGATCTCGGATATTATCTCCATCAGTGCTCAACTCCTAGCCTAGTTTTTTACCCAACTGTACAGCTGTGAATCTGTTATGACCACGAACCAATAACTGTAACTGTCATGTTGACAAAAGAATTATATTGTCATGATAATAATGTTACGGTAACCTTATCGATTACTTTACACTGAGATTTAATTATAAAGTGCAATTAAAAATATCGCTAACCTGGACGATATTTCTTGTCGCTTTGTCTTCGTATAAACATGATACCGATCTTGGTGCTCTGATACAGGCCATTTTAACCGTAAAATAATCCACACAATCATTACTAATAAATCATGCGTCTTTTTTTTATTTTATTTATTTATATCGCAATTAAAACAATAATAATTAATATAAATCTAGCACTGATAAAAACAAAATAGCACCAATGTGTTTATCAACACAACTAAAACTTAACGATCACTTAAAAATAATTATTATATTATTCAATTTGCGCAATTGGTATCAACAATCCGTGAGAAACGTATCACAAATATCAAATGTAACCCACAAGTGTTTATCCAATTTAACCAATGGTTTTTGAACCTGCCCAAATTTTTTAAATTAAATTTTCAACGATAACTCTGGAGTAAATTATTAATTTTTTTCTATTATTATTGATAAGATCTGAGCTTAAGTAATGGCAAGAACTGGATGGTAAGTAACGAACTTAAAATTAAACAGTAAACGGTTTGCGTCTCGACGCCTCGACGCACCGGACGTAACTGAATCCGCCGACGTCGCGACTCGTGTGTTGCGGAGTACACATACGTTGCTTTTACTCGTAGGTAGATTTAGTTTACTCACTTAACGTTATAAATATATATACATATATACATATACATGAGTAACTACTGAACAGTGTACTGTGTAAAGTAGTCTTAAACCGTAGATCTTACATTAGGTGACTAAGTTAAGCGTTAAGCCCTCATTTTAAGACAAGTTAAAGATGTTTCACGGACTCCATTACTCATGGATATTTTTGTCTTGTCATCGGTATGGACACTAAATATCATCAGTCTGGCTCGCTAATTTAATCCTTATTCTCACTCTTTCGCCTTCTCTTTATCTTTATTGTCATTTATTTTTGGTCATCTATGATAATACGAGGCCTTGAGTTTTTAGTTCGGTAACTCTCAAAGCGATTCGTCAGTCGTCAATCAGTCGTCATTGGTGTCTTTAAATATACGCGCGTGATTTTAAAAGGACTGACTTGATAATATTTTTATATTATGGTGGCGATATGGATACTCGTAGGTATGAACATTCTCGACAGGTGCCGGTCGTGGCAATTCGATCGATTGCTATTCTGAGGGCAAACGTATATACAACAGCGGTGTCATTAATTGTAATGCCGCTCGACGTGTCACGTTTTAACGCACATCTATCTGCACACATATATATATATATGTATTTTGGATTGGCTTGGATAGGATACTGTCTATACTACTTTATACATTTACGTTAATGTAAAGCAGTTGAGATAATCGACTTGTGTCGAATATCG
The DNA here is from genome assembly GCF_026212275.2 of Microplitis demolitor. Lineage (NCBI taxonomy): Eukaryota > Metazoa > Arthropoda > Insecta > Hymenoptera > Braconidae > Microplitis > Microplitis demolitor. The sequence continues at coordinate 1,468,273 of NC_068551.1, read as the reverse complement.
ATCAGGCCCTCGGGTCAGTAATTTACGATGCAATACGTCTATATAAATTATATACATATATATATATATATATATATGTATATTGTATATTGTATTGAGTAACTTGTATGGGCAAATACTATTTTCATTCAATACGCCCACTTGTAATTGTCTTGTTTATTTATTGGCGGCAATTATGAATTTTGTTTGTTTACTTGATTCTGGTAGTTATCAAATTTTTGATAATATAGTGTAGTATAGATATTTGATTTATATTTTTTTTTTCAAATTTTATCGAGTAAATTAAAAGTGTTTTCAGATCCCGAGCAACAACTTTGAGGATATTCTCGCCACAATAAACGCATCGGCGGGCATTAGATGTGATGTGGAGAGAATTGGGATGAGAAATAAAAGAGGAATGAAAATAAAAAAAGAGGAAACGTAAATAAAAAGAGGTAAAAGAGTATATGCGTGGGCCTTTGTCACGCGATTACGGAGGGACTACTGTGTGTGTGTGTGAGAAACGAGGAGTGAGTGAGGGCGTGTGTGTGATGGTCCACGGACTACCGAGGGGACGAAATTAGGTTCTCTGTGCTGTGATATCGAGTAAGCAAAAGAGGGCGAGAAAATACAGGGGATGCATTGAAAAATGGTGAAAAAACCAAGTGGAAAAATCAATCCATATATATATATATATATATATTTTACAAAAAAAATTACTAAAGATAATAAATCTTTAAAAATAAACACCAGTACATTTTTTAGTCAACTCGAAAATTTTTAATTAAATTATAATAAAAAATTTTATTTTATTTTTTTGAAAATAAATTTTATACTGAAATAATTTTATTCAAGTAAACGAACAGATTGGATCCAAGTCTTAAAATATACATTATCAGGTCAACTATTAATAGAAACTAGTGATTACAAAACATATTTTTAAGTAAAAATGGTGACAATTATAAAATATAAGAAGATGACTTCTCGTGCCCTGAATCCATAGCTTACACCCTAATACCCTAGATGCCGAGATGAACATGAACTTGTCATTTTAGTTAGTTTGCTGGCGTCACGGCACGTGTTGTCTCTCGACATGCATCAGCATATGTATATATACATATATAAAACAGTATATATTCATCTCATACCACTACCATTATCTCCCTTTCGACGCATCTTTTTTCCATCGTCACCCGCCCTCGCCCTCTCCTCTTTTACTACCATTTCTCTATGCTGTCTCTTTTATTTTTCATCTTCTCCATCTCATCGTCCAGGAATATTCCGGAAGGAAATAAAACGGGGACGAGTAAAGGCTGTTAGCTCTTTCGAACACAACAAAAATATATAATACAGTCATGCACACACACACACGCGGCAGACGCCCTCGTGTCATTTAATTATATTTCCAAGCTTCATAATTCAATTAATGTTTCTTTTTTTATAACTTCCCGCTGGGAAAATCGACGATTTTCAAAAAATTCGAAAAATTATTGTTTTCACCCCAAATTGCGAAAATCGAAATTTCACCAGACTTCGACATTTCGAGGTTCTAGGAAGCTATTCTGACTATTTTAGGATGATGTCCAAGTGTCTGTATGTAAAATCCGGAAGAAACGTAGAGGAATCCTAGACAAATCCAAGACAAATCCTAGAAAAAATTAAGATAAATTCATTTCGCTGATAATCCTAGACATATCCTAGACAAATCCTAGACAAATCCTAGAGAAAACTTAGAAAAATTCATTTCGCTGAAAATCCTAGACATATCCTAGACAAATCCTAGACAAATCCTAGAGAAAACTTAGAAAAATTTATTTCGCTGAGAATCCTAGACATATCCTAGACAAATCCTAGAGAAATCCTAGAGAAAACTTAGAAAAATTCATTTCGCTGAAAATCCTAGACATATCCTAGACAAATCCTAGACAAACCCTCGACAAATCTTAGAGAAATTTTTTTCTTTGACTTTTACGTGTTCGCTTTATTTTAGATGACTTCTCGATAAAAGTTCGAAGAGCTGAAAAATGTATTCACAACCATGTTCTCGAGCTGATGGTGTTGGGGCTGGTCCGCAGGGTCAACCGATAGACGTATTCTATTTCCCTATGTCTTTTAAAATATTTTTTTGCGGATTTTACTTTTTACGAGAATTTTATTCTGCGATTAGTTAAGAAGAAAAAGTATGCGGACAGGACTAAGGGAGATGATAGACGCCACACAGTTGAGAACAACCGTTAACCGAGTTATCGTCCCCTCGCGAGTGAACAAGACGCGATAGGAGCTGACTGAAGTTAAGTTAAAGGAATAGAAGCGGGATGATGTATGTCTATGTACCAGAGTCCTCAGTCTGCAGTTAAGTTCCTTGTCTGTAGGCTGTAGTCCGTAGTCGGCAGTCTTCTTTCACTTGGCACGATACGACTGCGGTAGGTTTGGGCTCGGGATGGAGCTCGGGTTGGGGTTTCTGGTTCTCAGGAGTAGTATAGACGACGTGGACCCCGCGTACGTGTCCTGCAGGAGCAAAGTAGGTATCGTGTACTTAGACCTCCATTCTCTCGGGAGAATCGAGGAAACCCGAACACGCTCGCGTTTCCATGGTGATATATATGCCACTGGTAGTACTCTGGCTTGCTGGCAAGGCTTCCCGCGCCACAGTTAGTACTGCAGATTATTTTTATACCGTAAAATACACTCTTGTGTCGCTTGACTGTCTTCCGTCGCAATTAAAACGCCATCGTGTATCATTCGCTAATGGAATTGCCTCGCTGGTCTTTAAAAAAAATATTTTTTGTTTGAATTTCCTCTCGAATTTATTACAGCCTATTTTTTAACTCCAACATAAAAAAATATATTTTTAATTTATTATTTACCACCTATAGATTTTTAAAATTAATTTATATTTTTTTTCTGTCAGTTGGACAATAATTTTTAGATTAAAGCTGATAGGAAGTATCGATTTAATCTCAGATAATTCGGTCGGTCCGACATGGAGACAGCGCCGGTCTATTGTCTGATATTAAGTGTATCCGATTGACACTGAAATTTATTGGAAATAAAAATAAAATTTCTTCAATTTCAAGAAGGAATAAACAAAACTGATAGAGACCGGAAATTATGGGCAAAAATTCCCACGACCTAGGAAAAATCTGATAAAAATTTTGGGTCGCCACTTTTATCAAAATTAATTAATAAATTAATAATAAATTCAAAAATTTTTAGGTGAGATCAGAAAATTTTCCAATTTATGAAATTCAATGAAAAAAAAAAAAAAATAAATAAAATGAAACCATTAAAAAAAATACTCAGCGCATCGGCACGTGGCCGTTGTCATGAGTGAATTACACCCACGGATAATTATAAAACTATCGGTAAGACAACAAAAAAACACGTGTGCGAGATAACGTACAACATATATAAATCCATAAATATGTGTTAGTTTACTACAGGTTGTTTGTGGTTAAGCGTATAAGCCCAACCCTAAGCTATTGTATCGTCTGTGGGACACTTATCAAGGAAACGTCACTCGATGACGCGTGGGCACTATTTTCTTCTCTGCACGTCCACTACCTCGTGCAAATGCCTACTCCTGGAAGCAACTTCCCACTTGGATGCGCCTTTCACTCATTTGTACGTGTGGGCAACAGCTAAGTCGCCAACTTGATGATGATAGGCGTGGTATCATCCACACATTGTCTATCCCGTTTTTTTAAAATTATCATTCTTTTTTTTTTTTTTTTTTTTTTTATTTATTTTACTGTGCATTTAAATTATCATTTTTATTCACGAGCCACGACATTTTAAATTGAAAAGACCTGTAAATCATAGGCATATGCACTCCAGTCCCGTCACAGCAATGACTGATGCGAGACATTAATTTAACTCTCCCGTCTCCGGACTCAAGACTTTAGACTCTAAACTCTGAAACAACTTATTTACTAGTCCCCGACCAAGTTATGACCTCAACAAGTGTCTAAATTTATTTTATTGCTCTTTTATATTCCACAAACCACACGATTACTTCACAGTCCGCACGTTCCTCAAAAATTATCCTAATTAAAATAATAATAACAAAGAAAAAAAAGCAAACCGAGATTCTGCTTAAAGAATTCTCGTCACGTCCAAAGATTACCTCAATTTTTTAATTTTTTTTTTTTATTATTATTTACATTTGGATTTTTCATTGTGCAACAATCGATCGGGCTTGAACAGAGGAGGCACCTATGAAATTGCTATAATTCTTTCGACTCACGTATCCAAGTTTCGGGCACTAGATGTAGACGAAACTAGGAGGGGCTAACTTGCTTCGAATGCCCTAACGAGCTCTGACATTCGCTTAGGGTGGCCCTACAATCCAACATCCACTCATTCATTCTCTATATACATATATATATTTATTTCTTCCTTTATTTTTATCTCTATCTTCTCCTTTTATATCTCGATTTTTACGTCCTCAAGTTCTATCGCACATACGACTGAATGTGCTCAACGCTTTGGACTTTTCCCTCGGGCCAAACGGGTCACAATGAAGAATAAGGGTCTACTTTCTGTCTATATCCAACCAAAAAGACCACGCGATCAACCTGATATACGGTCTAGAGATTCCGCCAATAAAACATCACTATTTTTTTTACTAATTAATTGTAATCCTTAAAAATTTTTTTTCACACCATAAATATAATATTTTTATTTTTCACTTTGTAACCAAACCCCTTGGACCAGCTGCCATGAGAAAAAAATTGTTTGCCGACAAAAATGTAAACAAACCCTTTTTGAGATTTATTACTAGGAAATAATAATTAGTCTTTGGCGAGAAATTAATAAGGGAAAAAAACAAACAGTGACGTAATGAAATATATATATAATAAATATGATGATCGATCGGTCTAGAGAAAGAGCTTTTTCCGGTCGATCAGTCAATACATCGGTATTAATTAAACTTTTCCCGCCCAGTCCCGTATATTTTATTTCCCACAGCTGGAACAACAAACGCATTGCTCGTGTGTGCAACTAAATCCACGATTGTGATATCGGAGTACTGCCACGTTTAGTTACACATTGACTTTGTACACACTGCAGATGACAAAGATGACTCATATGACGGTACAGTAACGCGATTCCATTAGAGATATATATATATATATATATATATATATATATACATATATTTTGTTGGTAAGATAGAAACAGGCGGAGATATTTGCTCTTTACTTTCTAACCCAATACACTGGGGTAGTTCATATATATTTATATCTATATCTATATCTATGTTTATATTTTACTTGGTCTCTTCATCGACTAGACCCTCTTATTCTCTCAGCTGTGATCTAAATCGTTTACTCCAGCAATTGCCAATTTATTACCCCCGCGAAAATTGTTCCACGTGACTTTCCCTCTGCTTCATTTTACGAAACTCAAGAAAACTTTTCCTTTAAAAATATCTTGAAAAAAAAAAAAAAAAAAAATGCTAATGTATTTTTCCACTTGATAGAAAAATTTTCAAAGAAAAATTATAACATTAATTAATTCGTAAATTAATTTGCATAGCCTTTGACTGACTCGATCAGCCGGTAAAGAAAATTACCTTTAAGTTTGAAAAAAAAAAAAAAAAAAAAGAAAATAATAAATCCAAGTGAAAGTATCACTTGAGCAGTCGAGTGTTCTCTGTTGTTATTGAATCGTTATGAGCAATAGCAGACGTATCTGAGAATATATCACACAAAAACGTTTTTACGTTTCGGCGATGAAAGATGCTGGTAGTGAATCTGTGAATCCCTACTTAGAGTAAACATTGTGCAGAGCACGCTGTTGAGGAAGTAAAGACTTGTGTGAGGGTTGCTTCTGGGAGGGTTGATCAAAGTATCTTGACACCCTCAGGCGGCATATTTGATAGACTTGCCCTTGCGTCTTTGCATCCTTACATTTGGGCGCTTCCTTGCCCCTATGACTCTTTCATCGTTACGTGGAAAATCCACCGGAATATTACACTGCCATCCGCGAGAATGTTTCGTCTTGTGGAAACTCGAAATGTATACGCCTCCGGGATCACCATGTCGTACATTATATACCACTAAGTGGTAGAGTCAAGGGCTATAAAATTAGCTATTGCCAATTTTCCCATTCTCTTACATATCTATCTACATCTATACATCTATATCTATATACATGTCATTAATAGTTGCACAACTTTCAACAAACTCTTAATGTGTACCAATAAAATTTCTCTTTATTATATTACCACATAATTAAGTCACTCTATCCCTTCTAAGCTTATTTAATCCACTTCGATAAACTTATCCCTTAATTATTTAATTATTTATTTTAAAAGTTATTTAGACAATTAATTATTTGTCAATACAAACTTTTAATTATTTAAAAACTATTCTGGTTTAGTGAAATGCTTGTAGATTAATTAACAATGTTATCGTTTCATTGTGGCTGTAAAAAATATGAAAAAAGATATCAAAAGTATGGTAATCATGGATAACATTTAACACGGCCTAATGGTTGCGTTATAAATTGGGATCTAGATAGGCTAAATTGTTTCCGGTTTTCCGATTAATTCGGCCTGTAGCCCGCCCCTTGAATATATATGTGGATGAATTGAATCGTGAACGCGAATAGTCGCGAACGCATCCGATAATAAGAGAGAATTGTTTCGAGAGTGAGAACCGTGCAATTGACAGCTCGAATAGTGAGTACGGATTGAGGTTCTCTCTCACAAACACCAACAAATTTCTTTGTCGTTTTATTCTATAGTATATCTATATATGGTTTTTTTTTTTAGGTATTGGTTCATTTATTTAAAATTCCCAATTTCGTGTACCTGCTGGATAGATTTTCCGCGCTGCTGCCACTGGTAAAAATGCTCGGGATTCAATGCCCATCCAGGCGCGAAGCTGAATCCTTCGGTGGGCACTTGACTGGAAGGAGGATGCTGAGAATATGTTTGACCTCGACTGGCAATCCACTCAACATTTCTACAAGGATCAGGCAATTCCGTATAGACACCTTGTCGTGTACCGAACCACCCGCCGGAAATACACTTTTCGTCCAATTCGGCAATTGGATCTTTTCGCGCCTGGCTCAATTCTTTCTCGAGATTGTACAGTGACTCAAATTCTAAGAAAGATATTACTGGTTCTTCGGTGTTAATAAACATAGACATAGGTCCATAAACAAGACCCATTTCCTCGGGTGGCTGCTGATGAAAGTCTTGTTCGAAAGTTACAGACTTGGCGCCCACTTGAGTACCACCCGCGTCTTGATTATTATTGTTACTATTATTATTATTATTGTTATTATTATGTCTTGGCGAACGTTTGGGTGAGGCTGTCAATAACGAGGATGTGACTTGGACTGGAAGTGAATTTGGAACAACTTCTAAAGCTGATGTTGATGGCACAGTTTGTTGTTTTTTAGGGGAAAATCGTGAAGATGTCAATCGAGCCAATTTTGATTTTGGCTTCGTGCCCGTTTGTCCGTTAGTTTGTTTAAGTTTCGGTAAATTAGACATCCTAGACACATTATCACTTTGTTAAATATATTTTTTTAACCACCACTCTAATTAATTACTACCACTAATAATTAGTTATTATGTCAATTTACAAAGATAGCAAAAAAATTCTTTTTAACCAGAAACTCTGGATGAGTCAATATGCGTCACGGAACCACAAAAAAAATCACATCGCGTGCTATTGTATGTTACCGGTTATATAAGAACATGAACGCGAACACACAACCCTCTTGTAAGGATTGGGTCCTCGGCGTGACTGAACGTGGTACGATTCTGGTGTTCAAAGCTACCCAGTTTGTACCAGACCACGGACTTGGGAGCTCTGGGTATACAACTCCGCGCGATTAGTCGTCGCGCGCGCGCATTTCTATCTATCACTTGGCCAACACACTCTATTATATACTCATCGTACTTGATATTCAATTGTATGAATCGTTTAAACGTACATAAATGTCATTATTATAATATTATTATCAATGGAGAATCCTATGCGTCATAGAAGAGACAATAGACAAATAATTCAATCACTTTGTTCATTTCAATTCCTCTATCACTCCTACGCAGATAATTAACTATTTATTTATAATTTAATCAGTTAATTTATCTTTGTACAGAGCCTTTGTACACTTGGATAGAAAAAAAATTAATATATTTTTTTATGGGAGAATGAATTAGGAGATGATTAAAAAGTAACTTTTTCACAGAGTATTTAAATATTCAGTGAAAAAAAAAAATAACAGGGACTTTTATTTTAAAAACTCCCGGGTTTTTCAATCAGCCTTGTTGTGTACTCAGGGTGAATATTATAAATGCATTTGTTTTTTTTTTTTTTTTTTTTTTTTTTTATTTTAATTTTTTGGCGACAGAAAAATTTTCCGCGCGGAATTTAAAATTCAGCAGCGGTAATGTTTGCAAATTTAGGTAGTTATTATAATGATTATTATGGTTATTTAATACGCGATTGAGACGTTAAAATTAGGGATGGTTGAAAGCTACACCGTGATGGGCCTGGAGATATATATAAAGTAACCCGCTCGGTAGCACACGCCCAGGGGTGAATCTGCATATTTATGGTGAATGTTCACCGCCCTAGAAGATTTTTGATGCATGCTAAACAAGTCAGAAGCTGCTCGCCGGATCGGGTGTCAACTGAACCGGGTGAGAGTCATTTTATCAGCAGATATATATCTGTATATACAGTTAGCTTACGATACCAGTAATGACGGCTTTATTTGCGGACTTTCACACCCTCTTTGACATTTTCGCACCCTTGTGTCCACGGATAAATCCATCATACTGAAGATTACGCACTCATCACAAATATTTTCTTTGATCGTATATTAGTAAAAAAAATTTATTTCACATCTCCAGCGCGGGATTCGCACACCACAATAAACCTTTTGTGACATAAAAATTGCTATCAATATTTTTTACAGAGATGCAAAGTTTTTTATTCTCTGTCCAATTAAACTTTTTTTTATTCGATGGTTAGATTCTGTAAATAACCGACACATTCATCATTTTTGATATAATTTTCAGTAAAACGACCAATTTTTTCCGATTAATGCAATTTTATTTGATATTCATTCAAAAATATCAAATTCATAAGGAAAGTACTACCGAGTAATTCCAAAGTATTTAAATTTTTTTTAAAAATGGACTATTGAAAATTATTATCAAATTTCTCATTAAATTGAATTTTTATCAGAAAGTTTTGCAATATGATTTAATCAGTTGATATATTCGTCTTGTTATCCGTCAAATATAAGTAACGTCTCGTCAATTACGTTAATTAAAAATTTTTTGTCATGTTTAAGTTGACGATCGTTTGATTTTGATTAGAGTCACATTTATAAAATTTTTGAAGTTCTGATATTATATAAATTTTAAAAAGTTATATTTTACAAGCAATTAATTAAGATAAAATATAATCAAGAGCGAAAATTGTCCGTGATAATGAACAGGCTCACAAGCCATGAAGCTTATTTCCTTCCGATGTACGCGTGCCTGTCTACTGCTTGTCCTTTCTCATCCGTGGGATGCTGCTGTCTCATGCGGATTCAATATAATATAATACTTGTACGGCCTGCAGCCATATGTATACATCTACACCAACTTTTGTATATCTGTACCCGTGTACGCATCTCACTACAGACTATACTCACTTTGAACCCTCTGAATTTTCGGAGGAGTCAAGTGGAATGGAAAGCCAGGGATATAATAGGAGTAGGAGCAGAGAAAACCGACCGCCGAGGACTAGAATATCTGGCGGTTCGCCGCGAATAAGAGGGTGGCTTACAGAAAAAACGTTATTGCCATGTCACTAGCTTTAGGATTATTGCGAATCATTTTTTCCACATGAAACCACCCTAAGAATAAGACAAGCCTTGTCATTTTTTCACCGACACGCATACTTAAGTACTATTTTTCATTAAATAGTTTCCCTTAATACGCAATAAAAAAAACCTCACATAAAATCACTTATTGGATAATTTGGCTTTAAATTTCTACGACCGGTTCTCGTAAACGTACAGTAAAAAATACCTTATGAAATAATTTTCCATGACCATAAAAACCGTCATCTTGAAAATATTTCAAAAGATTCAATTTAACAAAGAAAATTACCCGTTAAAGTTTTTTTTTCGGTTCAAACACGTAAGGATAATAATATGAGAGCGATGTTTGTACAAATAAGAAAAAAAAATATATGTGTGTATGATATATAAGTATTTTTTTGACGTAGCAAATGGGCAAACCAGGACATGCGATATTTGCTTCTGACATACACGAGAATGTGCGGATTAAACACCGAGGGACCGCAAAATAGTCGCGCAAAGGAATGGCTACAAAAAGGTGCACGCAAGGTTCTCTGTTCCTGATATTATTATATGATGGGAATGGAAAGAGTGTGGAGAGATATTAGGCCGCGAGCAATATCCTCTTCCTGTGACTACCATGGGGTTTATGTCCTGGACAGTACACGCATTCTATACATATATATGTTTGTCGTTTGATGTATCACGGGCTTCATTTAATTACCCCCTGATCAGTCTGCCGAACAAAGCACTTTCCACACTTTATGAATCCACCTATTACCCAAAAACTTTATTAATCAATTTTTTTACCTACATCATACGCCCATTTTCATTCATTTAAACCCCAATCTTCCCTTGGCCTTTTTTGTTAACCGGAAAAAAGGCTAATTAATTTTATGGAGTTTAAAAAATATTCAATTTCAGCATCGAAAAACCCATGATTAAAAGCGCTGAAAATACGTTTTAAGCTCTTTCACATTTTGGCCGTCAAGTAGCGTGAAAAATCCCCGAGGGTGTTGAAATCCGTTGGACTTTTCGAGTGTCGCCCTCAAGCGACAAAAGAAAAAACACGTAAGACAGCAGAAGTTGTGAAAAAGCTGCTCGCAAGATACATAGAGTGCCATTGTTTTGGGTATTTACACTTGAGGGTGAAGAAAACTTGGGGTGTCGATAAAATAAAAAAATTCCGTTAGTAAAGTGGAGTGGAGATGGGAAATGTCGGTCGGACCATTTGGGGGAAGGGAGAATGGGGATGATGTGAAGCATCTCGTAATTCCTCTGCACCACGTGGGCAAGTCGCATCGTACTACACTCAGTACATACACATATATATGTATGTATGTATACGGTACAGAGTGTAGTTTATAAAGAGAATGAGAAGAAGAAAGAGAGAAAAACACAACCCCAGAATATGTGACTCAGAAGATTTATGAGGTTTGTGTCGCAGCTAGACGTAGCAATCTTGCGAGATTCAAGCCCTCGAAATTGCACTGGACCTGCTAGAATTTCTCAGCTTTTTTTGGTCCATCAGTATTTCGACTATTCGAATAAACATTTCTAAACAGTGTAACTATGCAACGAAATTTAGTGCTAAAATGGAAAGATATAAATCTGTATGATTTATTGGTTGATTCTTCCATAATTTAATACCTCAGCTTGTCTCCTCTCGCAGGAACAATTGTGTAATTTCTCCAGCTGCTGTTGAATAAGATAAAAGGCTGCATATTGCTGACTATCTGGGGAAAGTGGCGAGTCAGGAGAGTTTGGTGATCCCAAACCCGAGCTCTTGCTTCCGCTGGTTTTGATAACATCTCTATCACCACCAACACTTGTCTCCGGTCTATCTGCATCATTTTGTGGTGACAACGGTGATAATGGAGATCCGATTCCCGAACTTTCCGAACTCGAATTCACTAAACGTGCTCTAGTATTACTGCTTGTTATCTTTGGTTTCGGTATTCCGCTTTGTCGTACTTTCCTTCCATCCTGGGATTCTTTCCAATTATCACCATGTGTTTCCTTTCTTCTGGATTTATTAAATGTGCCGCTTAATTTCAGACCGAATTCTTTTTTCACAGCTAATTTAGACACTCTCGTTTCGTGCCGATGATTAATTGCTGTCTTCGTAACCAAGTCATTATTAAGTGGCTTTGAACCAAAAACTGACGATTTCGGTCTTATGCGACTTAATTTCGGTATATTTTTCAAATTAACATTCATAGACAACGGCCTTCTTTTAACGGTTCCCGTTTCAGTACTCGGGGAATCCCAATCTACATTAAATATTTTTCTTCTCGTATCCATTATCAAATTAACACACTGACCACTTAAATAAACCAACGACTAAAAAAATAAATAAACACTCTAATAACTGAACATAAATATTTAACATCACTATCAAAACAAAAACATTGCTTGCACTTTTCCATAACAAACCTAAACTATCTAATAACAAATTAAAACCAACCACTATTGCACATTTTCAATGAAACAAAAACAAGTAACAAGTGAGGATCCGAAATGTAAGACTGGACATTCCGGAGAACGAACAATAAAACCGAAACGTTGGGTATAAAGTTTCAAGTGTGACTGACGTAGGAAATCACAGAAATGTCGAAGAGCATTCTGAAGACAAGTAGAGGGTCGATAAGCGTATTTTCAGGTTCTTGCACTCAGACAATAGATGCACTTGCCAAGAGTGCCCCCGGCAAACTGAAAGCGCCCCTAAGGCAACACCCACCCTTACATTTTTCGAAGCATCGGCTCGACGATCGTCCTCATTCAACACAATACAGCCCCCAACACACACATACAGTACCATAAATGTATGAATGTTTGAATCTACAAACTCATATACATTGGGAGATTGAAGAATAGTTTATGGTGTGCATGAGCACCCCATCGAGAAGTGGGACCCTCGTAGGCGCCGGCTAGATCAACCCCCCTAAACATCCCCCTTGCGTATCATAGCCATAGGGCAAAAAACTAATTACATTCAGCCACGTGGTTGGTGTGTGTACGCCGTACAGTTATGTTATTTTATGTATGCCTTCAAACACCATATTGCGACCAACGGCGCACACAATCCACCACCACCGTCACGCAAATCGTGGTCATATGAATTCCGATACACACCATAGATATTCCGCTCCTTGTAAATTCTGTCCTGTATATAATGAAATATATAATGTAATCTTATATATTATATATTTAATGTTATTCAAAGTGTTAAGCTTTGAATTTAAATTTAAATATTTGTATTTCATATGTATTAACATATCTAGTAAAATCAATCAGTTAAATTTATCAACATCAATTTGAATAAGCATGCGGATTTGAATTATAGACGTCGGGTTTTATTTATCGCGCATCATTATTGAAATTATTATAATCAGGGTGATTTTAAAACAAAAAACGAAAAAACCATCATCATAAATGATGAAGATAAATTACTGTCGATTTTCGTTAATAATAGAAATACTTATCAAAACTTTCATCTGTTGAGGGGTCACATTGTCGAGCGGCCATAGCTCATGAATAACATTTGGATAAAATCTCATCGGTTAAGAGCTCAAACTCACGGCAAAACTCATATCACGTATGTTTGTGTGTGTGAATTGGGAGGATGTATGATGCAAAACCCCTGTGAGATCCTCGATTCGCCCACGTCAAGCACCACGGGGCATATATCTAAATTGTATATATATATATTTGATTTAACATGCCAATGCCAATGCCGTGTTTATTAAACGCAAATGCAAGGGTGCACGGTATTCAGCACTAGTTAGGGGTAACAATCGAGCATTCATAGTTTAACAAAAACAAAAAAACTCTGTTGTGTTTCTATATTTACTTATAAACTTTTGTTTGATAATATTTAGACACCAATTTCGCGGTTAATTGGCTACCGAGTGCTAAACACACCAAGAAATTCACTTTTTAAGGGTGAAATTCAAAATTTTGGGTTCTAATTTAACAAAGAGGTGCGTTTCGATGAAAGTACTGTTGAAATATTGAAATAATAATAGAAATGGGGTTGATGTAGGAGATTACTTCATGTAAGCCGGTGTATCCCATTATGGTTTAGCCGCACGACGTACGTTAGGAAGATTATGTGAGACCGAATAGCAGCTACTGCTGATGTTGCGTACCCTCGGCATATAATATGTATACAGATATAGCTAAAGCCTCAATTTCTGCCCCCAGAATCCTGAAATAGGCTTAAGTTCCAGCCGATGCACGCATCATTTAACAGTAACATATGCAATTGCATCAGTATATATATGTTTTAATATTTAAATGGATCGTGGGCTGTCAAGTGAATTTATTTTACTCCCTTTCGGGGGATTAGACTTTATCTCATTTATTTATTAAAAAATTTTTATCGCCTGTTTGAGCACTTTTTCAGCTTTTAGTAAATTTTAAAAATTTTTCACATTAATTTGGTAGAATAGTTTTTCGAAATGAAAAGCTATTTTCCGTTTACTGAAATTCGTGTTTTCTGGTGAGCATGGATAATTTTCTACCGCAAAAAATTTTATTGTAAGAGGGTACGGTAAATTTTCCATTACCGACAGTAGTTACGTAATCGTGCGTCGGCTAAAATGAAAATTGAAACCCGAGCTTAAGAATTACGACGCGAGATGGAGCTTCCACGAAACCCATTGGCGGGAGCTTTTGCGAATGATACTCCCGAATAACTGTGAGCTTGGAAATGGAGCATCTGTCGGTGCTGCCACGCAGGGAAAAGCACATCGTATATTGTACAGTATAGTATACATTACAGGGGTGGATTCCATGGAGCTTACGCGCGCTGAGACCTGACTATGGATTTGCCATTAATTCGAACGAACGAACAAATATTGTCCTTTACGCGCGACCCCAGCTCGTTCGCCAACTACCTGCGGCTTTTTCCATCTACTGGAAAATCCCATTTTCCATACCCATTTAATCCTACATTCAATCCTTTTCTCCAACGAAATTTTTTTACCAAATTCCCTTCAACTTCCAATTTCAATTTAATTCCACCGTTTTTTTTTCTTGTTTTTAATCGAAAACAAACCCGGGTATTTTGTAATTAAAGTTTCCCTCACATGAGTCTGGCCGCGGGTAAATTCATTTATTCATTTATTTATTTATCTAAAAGGAAAAGTTTCGCAGTAATTGTACGGTAATAAAATAGAGGTACGTGAAAGAAATGTGATTTAATGGGCAGAAGTGGTGGTTGGATTTTCCCACGTGGCCGTTAGATCATGCGCCCTATTGCAAGGGCAAAGTTTTGTCCGGGTCCCGTTTATTGCACCGAGTATTACCTTGGACTCCAGGTGGAGGGTTAGAGGGACACGGGGATTCACACAAACTTCCCGTAAAATGGAATGGGATAGAAAACGAAACTCAGTAGAGCTGTGTACGAACATCGAGCTCCGGGAAAAGCGAAAGTTGACTTTAAACTTTCAAGGGGATGACTTTACTCTTCTTCCCTTATTCTCCTACCTCGATATCTTTCTTTAAATTTTTTTTTTACAATCTACGACGTTACCTTCAACTCTTTCAAAATTGTATTACCCAAACTCACATTATTTTATTTTATTAAATTATCTTACATTCAAATAAACTCAAAGTTAAATCTTAACTGTCACTTTACGGGAAATTGGACTTTTACTTTTTCTTAAGATAAAATAGACAAAAATAAAAATAAATTATCAATGTATTTAAATCATGAAGAGGCAATTTGTCAAGGCAAGTCAAGTCAAGAATAAATGTTTGTTCGAAACCCATCAGTAAATCTATCGATTTAAATTTTCATCGCGTATTCAGCGGTCTTTTGCGTCACATAATGTCACGCACGACTTCTTGTGTCTTACTATATCCCAAATATATCCCTTAGAAAAACCATTATGACGCTAAAAAAAAAATCAAATTTTTTATCATCAGCGACATTAATCCCCGTGCCTACGAGAGGCAGCCGCGGGCATTTCGAATTCCAAGGGCTCAAGGTCTTTGCATGCAGACCATTTTTTGTATTCCCGTTGGCTTTAGATCAGCTTACAAACCGATGCCAGATTGCCCTCAAGTTCAATAATGGATTTGCAATCGGCAACGGCCGGCAACCGACGGCACAAATAGAAAAATTACCCAAAAATAATAAACAAAATGCTCTGAGACCCAACTTGCACGCGATTTTTATAAATATACTAAATACTAAATATTAAAAATATGTAATTTTATTTTTGACTCCTATGTTTTATATTTTTCTTCCATATTATATTTTTATAGACCGCCGGACATAAAACTAAAGTAAACATAAAATTTTTATTTTATTTCTGATAGACATTCAAAAAAAAATTTTTTTTTTAAGCTTTTAATCCAATTTTCCAGTTAAATGATCATTTATAATGTAATGTAATAATAAAAACCAATAAATTCATGTGGAAAAAGTTAAAAAAAAAGTTTTTAAAAGTTCCCTTGAATGTTAACGGCAACGATGCTGGGCATGGACTTTTTGATGGAGTTTATACGCGGCTAAGTTGTTTAATCAAGAGTAATATGATGACGTATTCATAAAAATATCCAAGAAAAAAAATTTTTATCAATAAATTAAAAATAATGAAAAAAAAAATTTACTATCAACGAAATTTAAATGAATTAGATGGAAAAAATTTAATCAGCGCACCGAAAAAAATAATTTCTTGGCGTAAGAAATATTTTGCATTGAGTTAAAGACAAAAATTTCCTTAAGATTTGAAAAAATTTATTGTAAGATGTCATAATTTTTTGAGAAGCGTAAATATTTTTGCACCAAGGAATTCTTTTTTTCTGTTCAAGTTTGCAGGAAATTGAATATTTTTTTTAGGCGAAAAAAAAAGGATTTGAGTTGTAAGGATGTATAGTTCTACAGGCAATGAATGATGCAAGATGTAGATGCATAAATAACAAAACTTTTGGATTCTCGTTTTCAAATAAAACAAAGTGTTTGTTTTCAAAGTCTTGCGGAAGCAAAATTACTATTCGAAGGGTCCAAAGTTGGAAGATAGTTGCAGTATAGATGTAGATGTAGATGTAGATATAGGATAGTATGTATATAAAGACATATAGGCATGGAGGTATCATGTGAGTCTTAACTTCATCCCTCGAGTTAGGCAAGACGTACTGCGTGTTTTACGCACAGCTCACGTTATCTCATTACCAGAGGAACTAACAAAGTTGTTGTTACTGTTGTCTTTAGTGTTATACTCAACTTCCTCGTACTCGACACTCAAAACTTCGTTTATTAGATAGCTGATGTATTTATTATTAATAGGCATTAATGAAAATTTTATTAAATATAAAAAGTTTAAAAAAAGTTTACGAAACGGAAAAAACAATAATTTTATCAATGCTGGGCACGATAAAATAGATAAAGTTAAATTTGATTCAATTGAGGGCCGATATTGATTCAATTTCGATTTATTGATACAATTGTAATTTTATTTGAGGTCAAAATTTAGTTATTATTTTTTTCAAATAAATTATTGATACCATAATCGACAAGATTTTTATTTTTTAATTTTTGACTCAACTCTAAGTCGATGCAGCGACCAAAGTTCAAATTAATTTTCGAATTTTTTTCTTTAAAGTCAGTTTTTAAAATAAAAAATAAAGTTTGGAAAAATAGAATAGAGGAAATTTTTTTGAGCAGAAAAAAGTTTAAAAAGATTACAATAGAATAAAAAAAATGGCATCACATAAACAACATATAAGATCTGGAAGTTTTGAATCAGAGAGAAAATTCGGTGAGTACAGCCCGTATCTGGGGGTGCGCGAAAAGCCGTGGGGTTGTTATAGCTAGCAAGAGGAGGTATAGAAGAAGAAGTAAGATATATATATATATATATATATATATATATATATATATATATATAACATATATATATGTAGTATAAGGTAGTGCGGCAGCAACGATACAGCTGCTGTCACATAAATATCCGGAAACCCTCTGAATTCTAGAGACCCAAGGTCTCACACTGCACACTATAGTGGCTCTAGTCCTCTTTCGCTTTGAGTTCTCTGTGCTCCCTCACGTTACCTCTCTCACAAGTTAAGTTACAGAAATTCTCCCGCTCTTGGTATTATCGATTCTCAATTCTTACAACACTCGCATTCGCTAAGAAAAATCCCCTCGAAAAAATTTTCCTCTAATGTCACTCGTGTCCTCGCGTGAATATCTTTATATTTATATACATATATATATATATTTTATTTCACTCGGCATTATTATTATTTAAAACCCGGAAGTCCCCATAAAACTTGCCCTACTGTCAGAAAAAAATATAGAAACGCCACTCATCACAATAGCGCGTAGCAGCCTGCACGTGAGCAAACTCGCTCACTAAATTTATTAACTTTTACTTAAATAACATTACTACAAACGAAATCATTTAATCCCTCCCATATATAACTACATATACTTTTATTTTTTTTTATCAATTATCTAATAACCATCATAAAAATTTCTTATCACGTTCTTTAATATACACCCAGATGTCAGAAGTTAAAATAATGACATCACATTTTTTTTCCACCAGTAAATAAATTTATGGACGAAGAAAAATGAAAAAAAAAATTAATAAAACATTTTCCCAGATGTTTTAAATATTTTTTCCTTAATTAAAACAATAAAAAATTATTAAACCGCGATTTATAAAAAAGGTTAAAGTATACCAACTAATAAAGACGTTTAAATAATAATTAATACGAGTGAAAAAAAAAAAAAAAATGAAGATAAAAGAAAAAAGATTAAGTATCTCGGACAGTTTGCGTGAAATTTCACAAACGTAAGCCACTTAACCGTAACACCCGCCTTTTCCTCTCGCTTCAACCCCGGCGTTGTATCTTTAATTATCTCGAGGCTCGGGGCTGGTGTACGGCAGCCAAGTGAGTAAGTAGTGACGAGGATAAGGAGGGAAAGAGAGTAACTATAAAGGAGGGGCGGTATCATCTTGTCCTCATAGTCGGGGCGTGGCCCTCACAGTCCGAAATCTCTCATCCTTTTCATCCCTGACGATCCCTCAGTTCGTCCTCCATCCTCTTTATTTTCCTCAGCCCCAAAACCTTTCCCACTGGATCCTCATATACCCATACAATGTTACGACCCTCAGATACCGCGAGGTAAACCGCGAGAGACGGAAACCACTTCGCCTTTCGCTCCTATCCTCAAAGCTCTACCCTCTACCCTCTACCCTCTGGCAATACCCAGTACCCTCTTCATTCTCTCCACCCCATACTATCCCGTCCCATACCATTACCCCCAGTGTTGCGTGTCACTTTGACTTGGGGACTAAAAGAGAAACACATTTTGTCGGTTAGCAAACGTTTGCTCACGAAACCCAACTAAATTGACACTTTGCTACTTTTCAACTGTGGTCTCTCCAAATCCATTTACTTAAACTCAATAAATTTACATTGACTCTACTCTGTTTTTGTTATTTATAATGCTCTTAATACACACCATCAGTCAAGTATAATCGACGAAAAAATATCACAATTAATTCCCCTGAGTCATGGACATGTCATTTATAAATAATCAATTAAACACAGACTTTGTGATAAATATAAAAAAAAAAAAATAAAAATCAAGTCGTCTGTGTGTTGAATATTTGTATGTATACATACATGTGGTTTCGTGCGACTCAGGTGCAGAAACTTAAACTGAGGACACGAAGTCAGTGTACAGTCAAAAATGCAATTCAAAGTCACGCGATGAATTTCACTGACGGGAATTTGTTTCGTGACGGTATCTAGATACAATTAACCATCATGTTGAAGAATCTCAGATTACAATGTGATTTTATTTATACTAATTTATCATCAGCAAAAAAAAATTATTTAAATAAATTAATCCGTCTTTGAATTTAAAAAAAAGAAATTGTTTGTTTTGTTCACTAGCGCAATTAATTTGTGAGGCGCGAATCATTAATCGGTATATTAAGAGGATGAATGAGTGAAGCTGTAAAGAAAAAAGGGTGACAAGTACGGTCGTAAGGGGATTGGACACGTGAGCGCGAAATTAATTAAGACACCAAAGTAAAAGCTGACATGTGCTGTAAGCATCCGAGTGAAAAATATCCAGGGATAACTGACTGTGTATATAATATAATCCAGTAAATATATATATAATAGAGCCGGCTCGAGGTAGAGATGCAGAGTATGGTGTAAGGGGTTGATTTGAAGTCGGCGAAATGCCAGAAGTCCGTGCGAAGGGATGACGGCGCAGTAGTACATGGCTGCGTACCGTCAGACACGTACGCTACGAATTACTGAGGGAGTGAGTGAATGGACGAGGGTAAAATATCCATAACTGTGTTATGTGCTCCAGTAAAAAAAATTTATACAATCTAACTGATAATATACAAAGGGTATGAAAAAAAAGTCAAGTTTGGGGTAACTGGAAATTTTGTCCATTTCGTCTGCGTGACTTCTGTTTTACGGATAACAATTTTTTTTCAGACTACACTTTGAATGGAAAATTATTGACTCACCTTGATGGTCTCCTGGGGGGAGTGCCTCGCTGGGCGCTGACCGTGTCCTGGAGATTGAATGCTCATCGTAACATCCTCAATGTCTTTTGATCCTTGAAAAAAAAAAAATCAAATAAATTTTTATTTATTTTATTGGGGTAGAATAATATTTTTATTGCGAGGTTGCAATTTTTTTTTTGTTAAATAAATAAAATATTTTTATCGGAGAGCTCTGATAGGTGGGATATTGATAAAAGCGTGAAAATATTATAAAAGTAAGGTGAATAAAACTATAAAGGTGAATAGAGAGAAAATGTACAACACGATCGTGGTTTCCTGGGTGCTGCAGAAGAGGAAGATGTTGATGCTGGTGGTGGTGGCAAGAGGACAAAGAGAGGAGAAGTTGAGGGTGGCTGGTTCGCTTGTCAATACCAAGAGATACGTGACCCAGGTACTAAGTGACATCATCCAGACGGGGGATAGTCCAACCTGCATTCATTCGCTCAACTCTGTCCTTTTCGCTCATCCGGAATTTCCATTGACGCTTAATGTAATTTCGCTGGCGCGGCAAAAACCCGCAAACATTTTAATGAACCACTAAAAAATTTTGATTCTTTACGTGACTGATGATAAATAAATAAATAAATGTTTTATATTTATGCTCAGAGAATAAATATTAAATATTAAAATTAGTCAACGCAGAATAGAGCAATTTGTCGGGGAACAAGAGAAGAGTTAGCGAACAAATGCGACTGCGAGAAAGCTAATCGGGTGAAAAGCATAATTAATCACGTTGAATTTGTCGTGATTAACGAGCCAGAGGGCTCTTTACATTCGCGGACATAAACATCGTTAGCGGACTCGACAAATGGACCACGCCTTTATCTTCTCCCTACTCTTCATCACTTTCCCTTTATATTACTCTACTCTATACTACTCCTAACACATTCTATTGCGACAGTAGACTAAATGCTTCATGTCGCTGCACTTTCTCATCATCAAGATTAAACAAATGTCCGTCATTTATTTTACTTAGACTTCTTTCACTGTTTAAATAAAAATATTTCAACTGCCAACGCATATACACAAATCTAATAAATTTTTTTTATCCACAAAAAAAAATTTTATTTATAAAGAAAAAAGTTCAATTTTTTTTATTTACTAAAAATAATTCAATAAATATGTTTAGATGTACCTTCCGAAGCTAATGCAAAAAAAAATTTAATTCATCGGCTGCATACTCTGGAGATTTTGAACCTGCGTACGTACGGCCGTCTACTGTACGGATTTTTATAGAAATATTCAAGTAAATCGATTTGAAAAATTTTAGTCATAAGTTAAAATATTTTTTTGTAACTGAGTACTTTTTATCAAAATTTCTTGGACGTCAAAATCTATAAATATATACTCAGGTCAAAAAAATAACTTAAATTTGACTTTCTTACTTAAATGGATACTAAGTATGTCGTTAGCCAAAAACGGATAAAAAAAAATCATTTGATTTTGACTAGCTATTGGCAACGACCTGTCAAGTATCCATCCAATCCACAAAAGTCAAATTTCACTTGGTTTTGGCTTAGCTGACTTAAATTGACGTCAGTAGAGTCAAAATTAACTTTTTTTTTGAGCCGGGTACGATTATAAGTAAGTATGGATGAAAAATCGTAAAATAAGTATGAGACACACCCACAATACGGTTGAGAAATGAAGACTTTATTGCAAGCGTTTAACCATTTTATCGATAACGTACATCAGCAATATTGCCATAAAATTATCCCACGTTGTCTAATGAGCCACGACACCCTGTCGATTTTCCCCTTCCTGCAGCAACATAACATCCTAACGAGAAAACACCCGCCCCCATTTAATGCACTAGCTCCCTCACCGCATGTCCCCCAACTTGCTCCTCTCTCTCTATATATATATATATATATATACGTACATATATACAGAACATATTACACTGTACTCTACATCATGTACTATAACAGTGTAAATAGATTAATGGCGTGCCGACGATTAGCCACTGCGGGTGGTTTTACGACAACAAAGGTCACAAGGGTGGCTATCCGGTCAAGGATAAACATTCGCCAAAGAACCCATGTTCAACTCAACTTGTTAATATTTTTTGCTCATTAATTAAAACAACCAGCCACTATTTTTTAGCCATGCTGAAATAAATTTATTGCGGACGACAGTGATTGAAAAGTAAAGATTAAATGATAACTGCACTATATTATTAATATCCTTCTCCGGATGTATCACTTTAATCACCACATCCGCGTGAGAAATTTAAAACCCTCTTTTTCACCGTCACGTCAGCTAAACGCAACTCAAGGGAAAAGGGTTTACATTTCAAATCCACCACTTATGCATACATACTGCGTTATATATTTAATACGATCGCGTGACCCACTTGTCTTTAATCATGCATCAAACATTCAATACATATTTTTTTATAAAACCATACACAGAAAAAAATTATTTCCTTACGCAAGAAAAATTTTTCACTACGAATTCTAAAATAAAATTTTACTAAGATTAGAAAAAAATTTTTTGCGCCAAAAAATCATTTTTTTTCTGTGTAAATTATTTCTTTTACTAATGAATAAAATTGAAAATTTTTTATCAATCAAATAATTGAATATTCAATTGCCCTATAAAAAAAACTGAACATCAATTTTTTTTTATTAAAAAAAACTAACGCGTAAAATAGTTGTAAAAATGTTCAAAAAAAAAATTTAACAAGAAATAAGAAGGAAGTAAAGAAAAAGTGTAGGCACCATAAGGTCTGGCGTAGTCCCTTTATGTTATCGATCTAACTCCCACCCGAATGGAACACGAGTAGAGAATTCTACGCGCTACGCACCGTGTGCCACCTATTTCACCCCCTTATCCTCTTTCACCCTCTATATCTATCCACCTATCTATCTCCTACTCTTTCCCTCCTGCGTACTTCCTATACACACACACACCCACACACATATACATATATATCCGACACATTACGACGCTTTCTCTTTCACTCGGTTTACCTACCGTGCGCCTGAGTTGACGCGACCACATCATTCTCTAACACCCCGAGCACTCCATGCATGAGTCTATTCACTTTACTATGCATTCATGCATCTGTTTATTCACAAACTGCAATAAAAAATATTTATAAACAATCTACAAAGCATGGAGAGACTAGAAAAATTTTGTATTATTTTTAAATAATAAAAAAAAAATATTAATAGAGTGCTGAGATAAATGATAATAAAGAAAATGTAAAACAAGTTATCACGCAAGGATAGTAAGCACTCTTCTCCTCTTTTTTCATTTCACTGTTTGCTGTTTGAGTACCGCATTGTAGTGTAAAGGAAGCAAAGCACTGACACGGACATATGGTACTCGCTTTTCATGGTGATGGAGAGCAAATGAGACAAGTTAAGTATTAAAGTGAGTAAGAAATAAAAATAAGAATGAGAATAATGGGAAGATAGAAGTGTCATGACTACAGAAATGTACATAAGAATAAAATATAATAATAATAATAATAATAATAATGATAATAATAATAATAATAGGAGGATGGAGATTGGAGAAATATCACGAAGCGCCTGGAGCGGTCATCGAAACGGATAAAACGAGAGAATTATTGTGAGAGAGAGAGAGAAAGAGAGAAAGTATAGTGAGAAGACTGAAAAAGATTAATATCTCTATCAGAGAAGTTCACGAGAGCAGGCCATTTATCTACAAGTCGAAGCAACTCGACCCTACTCGTATAGAGACGACATCAAGGACCCATACTGAGTGGACCTTTAAAAGAAGTTTATTTAACCCCTCCACGGACGGCAGGTCCACTGCAAACAGACAGCCCAATAAAATTACCGTGATTTTTAGTTACGGAGTAAAAAGTTTTATTTTGGTTTTGAGAAAGTTGAGATAAAAAATAGAGTAAAAACCAGGGCATAGTTGTAGGCGGTAATGGAATGGGCTCTGTCAATGCCGGTGGGAAAGTAAATTTTATTGGAAGGTATTGAGCACAGCGTGAATTTCCTTCCAGTTCACTTAAATTCACCCTTGGTGTTATATCGACTCGGACATCTCAGGAATTTCGTTCATTGACCTGCTATGAGTATACAACTTGTGAATATCCTGGCCCACTTAAAGTAAAAGGGGAAGAACAAGTATTTCTGTCGAGGGTGACTTGCGTTAAGTTTATGTGTGTATATAGATCGTGATGGGAATCTTATATATGAAAATTGCTCACCGTTTCTAATCGATTTGATAAATTAGCGTTATCTAAGTATAATAGTGTTTTGGTGGTATATATATTGTTGGAACCACCAGTGATTTTGACATCCCTCGACATACTTCAAGGGTTGTAGACACTTTCATACCCTCCGGCTCGATCTATTCTATCTCTGTATATATACATATATATGTATATTTACTCACACAATATTTGAACTCTCTCAGCATAAGTGGAATGTGAAATTATACTCAATTATTATTAGTTGTATTCAAAATCTCATTTACGTTCTTTAGAAACTCATCCATTGAAATTTATTTTAATTATTTGATGAACTTCTCAAATTAATTGACCTTTTGTGACATTTGTAAACTAGGGTAAAAATATCTATATATATGTATATACGTTTGACTAATGACTTTTTAATTATCAGCGCTGATCGATTCAAAATTATTGACCTTTACAAACTCAAATTTCTACAATTTTAAATTTGAATTATTACCAAATTAAACTTCATATTTTCAAATTTAAAATTTTTCTTCATTTCCAAATTACCCAGGGAAATTATTTTACAAAAAAACTGCCGCCTATTCTATTTTTTTTTCAACCGCTAATTGAAATTTGTAATTTTGCAAAAAATTTTTTAAAATTACGCCTTTCAATCAGCCGACAAATATTTTTAAAAATTTCAACTTTCATCAAAAATTAGAGACACCCAAGTGATTCTGTAAGTGTTCCATTACCGCCACTAAAAATGTGCGATAATAAAAAAATAAAAAAAAAAAAAACAAGATAATTTATAAAAAATGTAAATATGTATAACTAATATCTATCGTCACCCGTTAATTTGTATTAAGGATGTCTTTATCACATCGTGAAAGCCATAAAACGTTGGCTACTACTCCAGTCCTTAAACTACTGGTATCTAAACTACTAATGTACACTGTTAGTACTGTTGGCTGTTGGGTATTATATAGATACATATATATTAAGTCTGTAGTTTAGAGTGGTATGTAACAAATGAACAGAACCCGACGATGACTACATAATACAACACAACTCCTTATACATATATATATATATGACTCGAAAGTAACCAATACAAGCAGTCGACATTATTTATGTTTCTCATTAAGTATACGGTTGTCTTGGGATGCCGATGGCGCGCGCCGTTGACTGCCCGGTCGGTTCTACTCGCCGGCGATACCACGGACACTACTCCTATCCTATCCACAAGCATAGTAGAGTAAAGGATTTATGACAACCGCCGTTACTTAACTACACGTAGGAAGGGACTATTTAGAACGCGAGTGCTTTCTTTACGACAGCATTAAACCCAATGAAATTGTCGGCAGAGCATCGGAATGTCATCTGCTCAATCCGTTTCTTTTTATCGTTACCCAAAATATTAAAACATAATTTTATTTAATTGAGCCCCCCGGACACTTAAAAATTTAAAATCTCGCCTGTGATCCGGTACCAGGTTCCAACTGTACAATTAAGTTATCACCGACTTTGTATTGGAGTGTAAAATAAAGAACGAAGCTTTTAGCTCGAGTGATATCAGACAATGTGGTTGTTGATTACGCTTAAAATACTTTTATATATATTTATATTCTATGTTTCTTATATTTTTTACTTGGCCTCGAGTCTCACTTCGCTTTGCTTGCAAGAGACGTTGAGTAAAATAAAAGCGCGGCACTCTACTACTCGAAAAGTTAGTAGACAAAGCCGATGGGTTGATGGAAACGACGGGTTCACTGACACACATTTTCAATTTAATGTCAGATGGGCTTTTGTGCCGAGTTTTGTCGGTTTATTCAAAAGGATACTGAATAGAAGAGGGGAGGCCCGGGAGGAAACTCGTGCTGTCTATTAAATATATTTTTATTCAACATTTAACGATATTTAAGCCATAAGGAGCCCGTAATATATGTTCTGGTTACTGGTTTTTAATACCGGCAGTATATTTTACGGAATAGGAATGAGAATATAAATAAAAATAATAATAATAAGGTAAGTGTACGGTAATTATGCCACACTAGTTTACCAGAGGAAACGTCGGGACATTCATCACGTGTAGTCTACGCAATGCTGATGTTAAATATGTGCTCTAAACACGCTAGCCAAACGTTTAATAGACCAACAAATTAACACGAATGCGTTAAATGTCCACTGACAACCGGAAGATGAGTAGAGTACAAAGTTACTTTTTTTTTTTAATTTTATTTTAAAATTACATCCGCAAAAATAGTCAATTTTTTTAAAACTTTTACGATAACGCGAACTTTTAGTTCTTTTTATCTGACTCTAATGCCTTGACCTCGGGCCCTCCTTGAGATGCCGACAAAGAAAAATATTTTTCATACGTCTGATGAACACTTTTTTATTTTAGGTCGTGGCTTAGCCGAAAAAAAAAAAACGTTTTAAAGAAAACATTTTTTGCTCCAATTTAATTCTTTACAATAATTAACTGATTGTTGGTTCATTTTTTTAACTTAAAATTTTTTGCTCCATTTTCAGTGGATGTGATTTTTTTTTTTTATTTAATACACAGTACATTTAAAATAATTACGTGTATTAAAATATTTAAAAGGGATATTTAAATTAATTGCGTCTTTAAAAAAATATTTATGGGACAGAATTTTTCAGTCTTTAATTTTATAATAAATTAATTATGCAACCGATTATTATGAAAGCTGCTGGACATAAAATAAATTTTTTAACAACCGGGCAAGTATTGAATTAAAAAAAAAATTTTCTTAATCGACTGATATTTCTTTGAATAAAAAATTTCAAAATGAAATTTTATGTCAGATGTCAAAAGAAAGCTTATGATTGACGGATGTTTATATTTTCCATCGAGTTTTTAAATATTTTGATTTTTCTGACAATTAATACCAACTTCCGACTGCACCGCGTGACATTTTTTTTTTTTTTTATTATTATTATAATAATTTATCAAAGTAAAATATTACGAAATAAAAATGACGTTACTTGAATTTCGAATTGCCAAATTTGGTCATGGAGTATAAAGTAAATGGGATAGCGTACAGCAAGCGAAAGGACACACAAGAGCATCATCAGATGCATAATTGTCCCATTGCTCGAAATTAAACTCATTAAAATAAAACAGAGAGTCGAGAAAAAAAAAAAAAAAAGAAAACAAATTTCGCGGCAATAATAAAAATTAAAGTAAAGTGTTTAAAATTTAAACACGCGCACTTTTAATTGCTCACTTGCTGGATTAATTTATACCCCGATAATTTATAAAAATTTTTATGAGCCAGCTCGCGTAGGCGAACTTTAATATTTTTTTTATTACTCCCAAGTCATAATAGAGCGATTAAAAGTCGATGCAACAAAAGTAACGTGTCAAAGTGGACATTGCGGTCGGAACAGAACGTCGCTTTGGATGGCACATTGTACGTAGCGGTACTCAAACCTTTTTTTTTTTTTTTATTTTATTTTATTATATTTTTTGCAACGACTTACGTCATGCATTTGTTCTCCCTCTACCTGGCACGTGTCGAATATCCCATCGACTCGAGTATCGTCGATCGATCAAGAGTGCTGAGAAAAAAAGGGTTTACTGGAAAGTGGACCTCAACCCTTTGATGATGAATAAAAAGAGAAAGGCTAGAGTCGGTAAAAAAAAAATTCATTTAGTTTACAAGACACGTCCCTACACTAGCATTTTATAAACCGCAATCATGAATTCCATTGAATTTAATATATAAAATATATACTATGAGTGAGAAATATATAATTATTGGAGTAAATTTAAATATTTATTTGAATTTTTAAATACTCACCGAAAACAAAAGAACTGCTCGTGGATAAATTTTCAGCCACGCGTGTTTCCGCGTGACTTGTTGGCTGAATCACAACATGTTAAGTAGATAATGACACAATCTCACAGTGATATGTAATTATTTATGTACATTAATGTTTAGACACTTATTTTAATTAATGACATTACGCGAGTAAAGAGTTTTTATTATTTAAATGAATCTAAATAACAAACAGTTACACTATGCCATGATCAGTCCTCTCATGTCGCGCGCGGTACTCAGACTGACTGGCAAGATTCAAAAATTTTTGGTTTTAAAAGCCATCACTGCGGCGCCACTTTCCAATTATCGAAAAACCGCGAAAATTCAAATTTATTTATTTATTATATTAAATATATATATTATTATACGTGTTATATAATTGTTAGATTAATTTGAAATATTAATTTGAATTTTTAAACACTCACCGAAAAAAAAACACTTGTGGATAAATTTTTAGCACTATATTTTCACCCGGCTGTCGGCTGAACCATGATCCTGAAGCTAATCAATTACAAAAAAAATAAAAATAAAAATATGCACATGTAGAAAATTTTGAAAACGGCAGATGAAATTCTTTCATTTTTTTTTTTTTTAATTTATCTTTTTTTGAAAAATTTCAAAATTATTAGACGTCGACTAACTTCAGTTTCGTGGCTGAATCACGAGTGTGAATGTAGCAGATATGAGACGGATTTTAGATAACAAATAACTGCATTAAACAATTAAGAATATAAAAATTAAAAAAATGCACATTTTGATTTTCAAATTCGACAAATGCGCATTTTTTAAATTTTAATTGATTTACATTTAATTCACTTTTTTTTTTTATTTTTTAAATTAACAGTTGTCAGCTACATTCACACTCGGAATCACAACATATTAATTAGATAGGACACAATCTCACAGTGATTTGTAATAATTATTAATGCTTAGACACTTATTTTAATCAATGACACTGTACAAGTAAGGAGTTTTTTTATTTAAACATATTTTAATAACGAAAAATTACACTACGATATGATCAGTCCTCTCATCTCGCGCGCGGTACTCAGACTGACGCGCTAGATTCAAAATTTTTTGGTTGTAGAAGCCATCGCTGCGGCGCCACTTTCCAATTACCGAAAGAGCGCGAAAATTCAAATTTGTTTATTCTATCAGTGACAGGATTCTATTATGTAAGTATAAAAAAATATATTTAATGAATAAATAAATATTTTTTCAAATAGCTCTATGAAAAAAATCAAATTTAAATGGAAGTTTATCAAATAATTACGATATTACATTTTTTTTTTTTTTAATAATGATGAAGTTTGAATTTAAAATTTTGTATCTTGACAATTAATTTTCACGTAAAAAATTAATTTATTAATTTTTAATAAATAATTAAAAATTTCCCGCCCTTTCGAAAACTGGCACTGACATCAAAAACTGAATGACGATAAATAATAAATTAAAGTATGGATTTAAATAAATAAATGTGATTGCAGTTCGTAAATCACGATTTATATCAACATGATTACAGATAGACACATAATTATTATAAAGACGGATTGAACATAAATAAATAATTAGACTGAAAATTTTGGTATTGAATACATACTCGCTTATTGATACTGAATTCTTATAATTACAATAATAATAATCATAATATTATGCTGTTATAATTAATAATTTAATATGTATATATATAATCCATAATTATGTTCATTATTTGGCGCGAATCACTTATCCTTTTAAAAACACTACAAAAATCTATCACGACAACACGCAATTTGTTCTTACAGCAATTTAATAACTATAATTAATATTTTAGTTTAATCAAATATATATAGTAATAATAATTGATAATTAATAAGAAGTACATAATTCTGACTAATTGCGCGATACAAATTGACAATTCATCAGTGATCGCATTTCAAAATATAATTTATAGCTTCGCTGTTTAATTTGTAAATTATTTAAATATATACAATTTAAATTATTATTATTATATCTAATTAATATTAATATCAATATCATAATTATTAGTATTAAATATTAATAATTAAAATATAATAATAATAATTACGGCAGGAGATGTTTTGTGCTTAATAATAGAAGACATAACGGAGATTAATTATAAAAAAATAAATATAAAAAAATATTTTTCTACATATTAATTTAATTTCAATAGCTTCCATTTATTTGGTTACAAATCCCTGTTACTGTTGAGTAGTATATTGTGTGACAAGGGATGAAATAAAACAATTTCAAATCACGGTGAAGGCTGACATCATTCGTAGTCTGAAATCATCTTTCGTCCTGAGTTACACACAATATTTTTCATGTGTCATGAAAAATAATTGTCATTTTAACAAGCATTAAAAGCTCTCATTACCAACGATCGCCGTGTATTGCTCGTTATATTAATAAACTAATTACTTCATATTTAATAACATTTTTAATTGTATAAAAATATTTCAATTGCTCTATAGACGTTATTATTACTGTTATTATAATTATTATTATTATTGTTGTTATTATTATTATTATTATTAATAATATTATTGAGCGTTATCGTCGATCGTAAACATTACGTTACTTATTACTTGAGCTTTATTCATTTTTAAATTAATAATTACTCCAATAAATTACTCTCCGTCATATCTTCAAGCACATTTTACTTTTTCATAAATTAGGTTCTCTTATATTTAAACTCTCTCATATGTTGTAGACCGTTTATCTTATTATATATATATATATAAAATACTTAAATTTAAAAATGCATTTGGCATATTTAGATTTTTCATTACAATCTTAATTAAATAAACTCGATGATTAATTTTAAAATTACATTAAAAATATAATAATAAATTCATGAAAAAAAAAAAACAAAAAAAAATTTTAATCAAATATAAATAATTACAACACAAATAAATCTCCAATCAATAAATAAATAAACTAAACAAATTTCCGGTAAAAAATTATTTTTAATAATTAATCATCATCATTATCATTATGCAGATTTTTAAAAAATCTAGTGGCAGTCGACGATATGAATCTAGATTTTAATTTTTATTTCATTTTACCTTCAGGATTAATTGTCGCTTGCAAATTAACAGACTGTCTATTAATTTTGTTAACACGTTTAGCACTAGAGTAACTCGAAGTATCAACAAGCGATTTCCGGTTATTGCGTTTAGCCTCGTGATCATCAGCTGGCCTAGATGACTCGGGAATTTTCCAACTGGTTGGTCTACTTGATCCACCACTCGTTACATTTGAATTTTTAATCGACTTTCCAGTTACTTTACCACCGGTACTATCCAGCTCGTAAGATTTACGCGGTAATTGCGGTGTGTAGTACAAACTAAATCTATTTGCTTTGATATTATTTTTATTAACTCCCACCTGTTTATCTTCTCTCAACTCATCTGTCGAACTGCATTTCCGTGTACTACTTACGTGTACACTATTATTTAATTTATCAGACTCAGCATCATCATGTGATTTCTTCGTCGAGTAATTCGAAAAACAACTGAAACGTTTTTTATTGCCGTCGCGTTTTACAGCCGTTTGTTTTTTTTCACGTAATTTAACTTGATCACCAGCAGATATTTTTATTTTATTATCTAATTTATTATCAGTCAATAAACTATGGTCATTAACTCTCAGGGTTGGAATAAGTGATGAATTTTTAGCTCCACTTGACTTTGTCGCACTTGTTGCTGCGGCTGCACCAGAGGATTCAATCAATCGCGAGTTACGATTAGCCGTTGGACGTAAATTGTACTTTGGGTTTCTCTTCAAAACCTGCCGACTGATGTCTTGATTTATTTTCTTGACTCCACTATCGACTGTGTGGTTTAATTTGGTCCCGCGAATCGGAATACTATCAAGACTTTCTGATGACTGAGTGCTCTGACTGCTGGAGCAGCCGCCGATATTTTTGCTGTACTTGGCGAACTGGATGTTGACGAAACTGTCTGACGTTTCGATATTATTGTCAGAGCTGACACTTAGACCATCCGTTGACTGTGAAAAATTTTCAACAGATGAATACTTGTTGTCACTGTCGTTATCACGTCTACTGGCCTTAGCACCGTTAGCTACATTATTATAAATATTATTTTTTATTTTTTTATTACTATTATTGCACCTTAAATTTTTATCCGCTTGTAATTGGTGACAGTCATTACGAATAGACGATGAGTATGAGGATGATGATGATGTTGGTGTTATTACTGTTGATTTTAATTTATTATTTGCTTTGGAATGAATATCTGACAGAGAATTACCATTTCTCTTGTTAGTGGAATGTAAATTATTTGAAACAGGACTTTGATATCCTCCATTATTATTATTTTTTTTATTACAATTTACGTTTTCTAAAATACTGTTTAGCGATGATGTGACACTCTTTGAATTTTTTTTCTTACCCAACGAGATGTCGTCATCATCAATATTATGCATAAGGTCGTGCATTGATGTCGTGAGTACACTTATTTCTTTCAGACACTCGGCACTCAATGACATCGGATCCTCATTATTAAAACTACTGTTACCATTAAATCTGTCCGTTTCATCACACACTTTTACATTTTTCTTCGGCCCGTCGCTCCACGGCTGGTGTCTGCTGATAGGGGATTCGCAAATTCCCGGAGCCTCGTCGCTGTCCCACTGCTTCGAAGAATTCAGCTCAAAGGAAGTGTTGACCCTCAACGGCTGACACTGCTGATTCCTGTGTTGCTGCGGCGATTCACTGGATGCAATACATCCTGATGTGGACTGCTCGCCTCCTAGAAAGCTCTGCAGATGTACAGAGACCAGGACAAATAAAAAAAAAAGCGATGCTACAGATATGCCAGACTACTACATAAGCGTTGCTACAAGCTAATTATCAGAGATCTGCGAATTTAGTCGAATTTGAATTTTCTAACTGTCCGAAAGTATTCAAATTAATAGAAAATTTTTTTAATTATTCGCACATCTCTACTAATTATATTTATTTATTTATTTATTATTGATCCCAATTATCAGTTTAGAAAAACTTCATCATCAGCTTGATAAAGTTCAAGTATTTACTTAAATCCCGACTAGTAAAGCGTGCCCATGAAAAACTACTAGTGTAATTGAATGTACGTCCACTCGTACAGTAAGAGATTGATAAGCTTATCGATTATGAAAAAAAAAGTTTAATACCTACAAGATTATCAAGATAATTGTATTTGCTCGTCTCTATTTACCCCAGTATTTTAATAGAGAAGCCATGCATGATATATATTATAATTCTGCTGTGTATTATTTTATTATTTATTATATTATAGATAATTAAATAAAAATATATAAAGTACAAATTAATTACCACGAGCCAGGGGTGATCCAGAACATCTTCTGCGCTGAATCTCAGCTCTGGTTGCGCTTGAAGCATGTTTGAAATCAGTTGTTTCGCAGAGTCTGATATCGAGTCCCAGTAGGGTGAGATGAACTCATATTGACCACCGAGAATTCGTTCAAATAATTCTTCTTGGTCGTTTTCAGGCGACGCGAATGGCGGAAACCCGCAGAGCAGAATATAGAGAATTACACCAGCTGCCCATACGTCAATCTGCGTAACAAAAATAAAAAATTATGTAAGATAATACTAATTAATAATATTAAGATAAAAGAACTCTTACCTTCAATCCGTATCCCGTCTCTTCAAGTATCTCGGGCGCAACATATGTAGGTGTTCCACATACTGTATAAAGCGGCTCGCGCACAACCTGTGCAAGTCCAAAGTCACCTAGTTTTAAGCACCTTACATGGCTACCTTCCATCTCGACAAGCAAATTTTCCGGCTTTACATCGCGGTGAACTATCTGATGAAAGTGCAAGTATGCTAATGCTGATGTCAAGTGTCCAATCATGACACTTGCTTCGGCTTCAGAAAATTTTGTCGCTGCTGCTATTGCATCAAATAAATCTCCACCCTGAAAAGAAATTAATTAATTAATTAACTAGTCAACTAATGAAGCAATTAACGTAATTAATTAATTAAGAAAAAAAACCTTGACAAGTTCCATGACTAAAAATAGCTGATCAGTAGTTTCTTGTTCAGAAATAAGACTGATTATATTTGGATGGCAAACTTGTCGTAAAATAGCGACTTCACTGGCTAGCATTGTCTCTTTGCCTTGACATTTTGATTTATCAACAATTTTCATGGCATATTCAGCACCACTTTGTCTAAAAAAATTTAGTAGTATTAAAAATAAGTTTACCAAAAAATAAAATAAATATTGAGACTTACTTATGAGTGCAGTGTCGGACGACAGCAAAGTTGCCATCACCAATGACGTGTCCCACAGTGTAATGCATCCTCAAAGGTTGAGGCAGAGTCAAAATAGAGGGACTGGGTGTCCTGACCTGAGGAGCAGTGAGCGTACGCTTGCCAGTCTTCCTCGGCATCACCGGCATAGGCCCACTCTGTCTCTTAGACACGCAGGGCCCGCGTCTGAAACTCTGGACACTCTTACTCTCTTCAACATCCAGCTCAAAGTCCTCCTGCGTGGACTTCTCGCTTCCGTACGCCAAGAAGACTTCTTCATCTTCGAAAAACTGCTCCAGTGATATCACCAGCTTGCCGGACAAAGTATAAACGCGTTTGACAGCACCACAATCTAATTTCACAGTCTGGGTTATTGCCTCCAGCACGTGCTCCAAACTGGCAGCGTTCCGTTTATTCAACAGCAGACGCAGAACTTTCCGCGGCTTGCTCCCGTGTCTTATCAGCGTGATAATCCGCGCTCTTACACACAAAGGAATGATTGTGACAACTCTGCCCGTGCCAGCTGGAGACTGCGGTAGCCCTGACAGCGAACTGCCTCTGCGTACTTTCGTCGACGAGTACTCGACTTTTTTAAATAATTCCCCGTGACCTGACACCACGTAGCACTTGCCGTCCTCCAGATCACTGACACTCAGCACTTTCTTTCCATCCATCGAGTAAATAGTACGCACTCCATTTGGCAGAGTTACATTTGAGATCAGTGCTCTCGTTAAATCCGTTGTCAAGCTGTCAAAACTACGATAACGTTCCGGTGTCACTGCCATAACAATACCCGTATAAAATTTATCACCATTTCGAAAAAATCTAACGCGCTTTGCTTTTTTGGTCGTCGGTGTCCTCAGTGTCGTTGGTGTTATATTTTTCGATGTCAAGTTATCATGTTCAATTATCAATCTCTCTTCCAATGACATAACTATCCGTGGACTAAGTTCTTGAGTTGAAAGATTGCTGTCACCTGACAGTGATGTTCCCCGGCTTAATGTTCCCTCCATCATTCTATGGGAAGAAAAAAAGATAAATAATTAAAAACTTGACTTTAAAAATAAATTTAAGTAAATAAAAATAAATGACAGATGACAAAACCGGGATTCCATAACCTACACATCAAGAATTTAAGCAAGAGTTTGATTTTATTGGAGATTTATAGAACGTAACTCAATTACGCGACTCTTCTGGTACCGCTGATGATGGTGATGATGATAGAGACCCAGATCATCAACCTCGACAATTAGATATATATTTAATAGGTCAGTCAATGAACTTACTTGCTGAAGAGTTGGATTTTAATTAAATGAGCAGACGATAACGTTGTTAGTCCAGTGCACCAGTCTCCAGATTCATCAGTATGCTGGTGACATTTTTGATTGTGATCATTGATCGTCAGCAGACAGACAGTTGCTGCAAATAAATATCGATATGTACAAATTTCCTATCGAAGATTAACACCAGAGCAGAGAGACAACACTACGAGCAGTGAGGACCGAGTCTACGTAATACGTAACGTGCAATGAGAAAATATGATAATCGTCTTGGTCTTGTCTGGATAAAACCTCTCACTCCCCACTACTTTTTGTTTTATCGTTGGTTAATTATACTTTTAAATTAATTGCACGGTAGCTAATTATTGTGCGGAATTAATGTCGGTGGGCTATTAATTTTTAGTGTCTAGGTTGTCAGATGTCTAGACGAGTTATTATTGTATTATAAATAAATGCTTTGGCTTGTCAATGATTTACCGGAAACGGAAGTTTTTGTAAAAATGGCGCGACAAATTTTATTATTCAAACGGTTTTTAAATTTTATGTCAACTTAAATTTTTTAGTCATTTGTTTTGTTTATTATAAAAATTTATTACAGTTTTATTTTTTCAAATTGTTGACTAATCATTTAATTTGATTTATTAGTGTAAAAATTTTAAAAATAGTTTGTAATGAATTACTTTCAGTAGATAACATTGAGATGAAATGGTCAAGTAGATTTTATCCACAGTCGGAATAAATAAATTTTTAAATTTCGCGCCAATTTGGCACCTGTGCGAATTTAGCGTCTCATCGAAGGAATTGCGAAATCAAAATGACCTGAATTGATAGGTCTACGTTAGGTCCGTATAGGTCCACCAAAATTATCGTTAGGTCCCCTATAGTTTTTTTATAAATAATTTTTGAAATTTTGCAAAAAAAAAAAATTTCATTTTAGCATGAAAAACTAGAGACCAATACGGATCTAATGATAAGGAATGCAAAAATGATCAAATTTATTGGTTTCGTTCTGAATGAGGTGCTAAAATGAAATTTTTTTTTTTTTGCAAAATTCCAAAAATTATTTATAAAAAAACTATAGGGGACCTAACGATAATTTTGGTGGACCTATACGGACCTAACGTAGACCTATCAATTCAGGTCATTTTGATTTCGCAATTCCTTCGATGAGACGCTAAATTCGCACAGGTGGTGGTCGATGAATCGCAAAGTCGATTGCTTTGTATCAACTGCCGGTCCAATAGCGGCAGTTAGTATCATCAAAAATGGCAGCAGTAGTCTAGATCCTTCTCTACGTTTGAATTGTAACAGTATTGCAGCTGTCGTGTAATTTTACATAAAAGTTATTGCTCATAATTACGGTTTAATTAAAATGTTGTGATTTTAAAACTTATGTTTTGTTAATTTAAATTGTGCAAAGTGTCTGTGGTGTCTTTAAGTGTTGAGTTTTCAGTGCTAGTGTAAAGTGTTGCTGATGACCGATGCTGATACCTTCCTAATTCCTGAGCAAAATCATCTGGCATCGTCTGGTGGGAAATAGCAGTTAAGTGACGTTTTTTTAGCTGAAATACACTTGGAGCAATTTAATTTAAATCTCCAAGTGTATTAGGACACCCTTCTGCATATTATTTCCCCACCAAGGTTTGTTCAAACACTCAAGTGTTTTTTTTTTCTTAATATTTAAAATTTTTTCTAACATATTTTGCCACCATTTTATTTTAACATACGACTTTCAATTTTTCTCCAATTTTCACTAATTTATTTTTCAAATATTTAAATTTACCACGCAAGTAATAATAATAATTAACACATTAAGTACTTTGAGAGCATTTTTAAATACACCCAAATTTTCTTACTTTTTTACGCATTTACTCCGATTCAGTGTTAATATTAAAATAAACTTCCCTTCGGAGAAAATTTTAAAAACTTGGACAAAATTATTTCCAAGTCTCTCTTAAGAACGCTGACTGAAGACGGTCCATCTTTGGACACGAAAAGTCTCCACATTTATAAAATTTCTAGTGCTTCAAAACTCATATAAAAAATCTTAGATGCAATTCAAAGAGGTAAGTCAAAAACTACAAACATTCGCTGTCAATTTGCTTCAATAAATAATTTATAAAATTAAAAATGAATAAAAACGTGATTTCCCAAATTTAAATATTTCCAGCGGGAATCGAGGCTGAAACAAAATCCTCTTACTTTATTTACCACACAATTAACATATAAACTAACAACTTATCAATTGCGATAGTACGCCCCCAAATAAATCTAAAAATGACTTTACGAATTTCCCATTACATAGCAAAGGCCCAAAAAATGTGAAGGTACTAAAAAATAATAAATTTTGAGCAAGACCGTAAAAATCAGCCGGATGTCCTGAATTTGTTGCGGCCAGGTACCTGCTCGCCGTACCTGGTAAGAAAAAATAAAAAATGTATATTAATCTTGTCGTCGTCCGGATCTTGACTCATAAACAGTATGACGGACGCAGCACAATGGAATACCCAGAAACAAGTTACGCACCTGGCAAGAGAGAAGAGCATAGCAAGAAGAGAAGTCGTAGCTAATCGTCGACCTGCGAGCAGCGAAGTCGTGTCGCAGTATCGGTGATGGTTGTCGTGGTGGTGGTGGAGAGGACAGCCCGAGTGTAGCCGACGCCGAGGAGTACGACCGCGAGCCACCACCGTGACTGGAGTTCGAGCAGAGTGTCGAGTACGGACACATCAGTACAGTAGAACACATCAGACATCGCGTACAAGTGATATAAAAGTATACACACCTGCATATATATACATATACATACATTCACACATACATTTACATATATTTACACTTACATATATATTTATACCTGTACAGGTAAAGCAGCTCCGAAGAGTAAAGAAACTCTGACGGTTTCGCTGGTTGGCTCAGCTCTAAAACTAAAAAGCATCCAAGCAAAAGCTAAAGTTAAAAAGGTGGGGGCCCTTGAACCGCAGCAACGCTCAGAATCGGCGCGTTCTCCAGGTAAGGGGCCAGTTCAACCAGTTCAGTTTTATGTGTATGTGCGAAGAGCGCGGGTGTTTAATCTGCCGTTGGTTGGCACGACGACTAAAACTACACAACACTGTAGTGTAATTGTGATCAGTGAATTAATAAACGTTATTATCCACTGACATTTACCTGCCGTTGCCGCTGAAAAGTATCACCGAATTTAAATATTCAAAAAGTTATCGTAAAGATACTAATTTATGATACGATAACTTATGAGTAATGATGAAAAAAGTCAATGAATTAATGGTATTATTA
This sequence comes from Microplitis demolitor, assembly GCF_026212275.2. Classification (NCBI taxonomy): domain Eukaryota; kingdom Metazoa; phylum Arthropoda; class Insecta; order Hymenoptera; family Braconidae; genus Microplitis; species Microplitis demolitor. Next base: position 1,429,040 of record NC_068551.1, on the reverse strand, counting down.
ATAACATGTCTGTGAAGTTTATTCACGTGGATTAAAATGCCAAGGATTTACGCGCGAACCGCCGAAGAAATGATCTGCTTCGTTTTCGCAGGTGAGTTTTTTACTACAGTTTATGCTCGGGAGCAACACTCCAACATCGTCATAATTATATCCACATATTATTCTCATTATATCGCTTTTAAATCTTTTATGTGTGTACATTCTGTGTACCTATGTCTGATTCATTGATTTATTTTCCTTATCAACTTATCAGTTATTGTTATTTACTTAATTGTCTAAATATTTATTTGCTCATAATTTATGGTAATTTTTTAAATTTATTGTTATAAAATTAACACTAACACTAATAATAATAATAATAATAGTAGTAATAATAGTAATAGTAGTAGGGAAAAAAAAGAAATTTCGTGTATTAAAATAACAAAAGCAGGTGCTGGTGACTAAGCCCGTGGAATTTTAAAATTTTCTATGACCGTGACAGGTGGGAGAAAAAATACAGAGGGTGTAGAACCCGTAGGGCACATGATTATTCTTCTTCACTTTAGTACACAGGACAGACAGGATCCAACAACTACCTGAACAAAACGGAGTAGACTTTTAAACAGTTGTTTTCTACCGAGCGTACCGTCTTTTCACTTTCTATAGTGGAACAAAGACAGCACATGAGCTGGACGTTCTATATGGAGTTTTAAAGCCTAGAGTCTAGACTGCCGAGTTTTATTTTTAAATTACAAAGTTATTAAAGTAACACGAGTACTTTTAATTACTACTTTCCCTAAGTCATTTATGACTTCTTTATGTTTGGTATGTACATATATATATATACGTACGTACATAAAATATGTAATCAGCAAACCTGATCTTTGATAATAATTTCTCCGATGACTAAAATGACACGCGGTTGATATGAGTAACTCGAGTCGTTTAAGCCGCTTGAGTTTCCTGGTTTTAAATTTTTTACTATCGCTGTCATCGTTCGTGTTCAATTAAAAATTCAATTTATCTTCCGCAGACATATACATTGGCTATTTCTACGATTGATTTCTATTCGCGATACCGTATATATGCGATTGTGTCCAGAGACAAGTTTTAAATGGACTCGCACGAGGAATATCGATCGTCTCAAGTGCTTCTGATAGTGTGCCATCGCTTTGTACCTACGAGTGAATAACCTCGTCTACAAATATATATTTATATAGATCCATATATGTACATATATAATATACTTGAGTTATACATTTCACTCTAAAAAATCGGGAGTAAATTCAAAGCGCTTATGGATTTTATCTAGAATTCCAATCCACTCGGAGCTCCGGAGTTTTTTTCCAGAGTTTAAAATAAACTTCCTTCGGAGCGAATTTCACTAGTAATTGACTCCGGATTTATTCCGCATTCACTCCGTAAATTTTTTCATACCTTAGACTGATTTCGATCAGTAAAAAATGCAAGGAAGCTTACCGTCAATTCAAATTTATTCTAAAATATTTCTTTAACGATTTTTACGTCAACAGGAAATATTTTGCTGCATGTGCGTTTATTTATAAAACTCGACAATTAATATCATAACAAAACAACATGCACAGAATATATTTAAAGTTGTAACAGGTGGATCAACACATAACATTTACGGCATTAATGAATTCCCGATGGCTGTCTCGCTACTCGTACAATATATGTACATATATATATATATATATATATCTTACTCTATTAGTTTATCCTCTTTAGTTGTCTTCACGCTCAAGTGCGTGCATACTTTTAAAAGCGTTGTAATAAATACAGTACAGAAAACGCGTAATGTTAACTCATGTTTCCTTGGATGCACATCAACGGTAAAACCTCTCCTCTTTTTTACTACTCTACATCTATATCTATTATCGCTTGTTACTCGTAATAAATTATAAACCGTACAATTTTTACGTAACATAACACTTATAAATTCATTGCAACTCACGGAGCAAAAAAAAATTTTCTCGAAAAGTAAAATCATTTTTTTCATTTCGCCTCCGTAAATATTTTTTTTTTTTTAAATTTAAAATTATTTCAATAAACAAAAAATAATTTATGTTAAAAAAGAATTTTCTTTGAAGCTCTGCGACAGTAAATATTTAAAAGCACAAATTGACACAAATATATAGACGTATGTGGTATTATAAATTCACCGGCAATGCGTCACGCGAGTAAAGTAAAACTTGCTACATAAATATAAAAAAAATAGAAATAAAAGTAATGCAATATAGTGAGTATGTATGCGCATGTATGTATATAAGAAAATATGTGTATGTAAGTACATAAAATGCGATACATAATATATATAAATATATAAAGTACTCGGAGTGCAAGCACATGATTTTATTCTCTTGGAATTTTCTTTCATGTGACACATTGACTTTAGATAACTTTTATATATTCAAATTTAATTCAACAGGACGATATAAATTTATGAATAAAAAATATTTAACTATTTTGGTAATAAATAAATTTTTTGTCAAGTGAATTTTCTGGGATTGTTCGTATGAGGGTAATAATTTTTATAAATAAAACCTAGAGAATAGGAAGCATTGGAAATTGAGCAGGAACTCAGTGAGATCTTCCGGCATTCTCGACAGTACGAAACAATGCCAGCTATACAATTGTCTCAGAAATGTGTGTCTGATGGCATATTCCAACTCGACTAGATCTTTCTCAGTTCTTTGCTTTACTTAACATGGCCTCGAGAAAACTTGAAATGTTGCTCTGCTGCAATCGTCTTGTGTTTATATAGTTGCTCTACAAGCTATATATGCACCAATGAGTACTGTAATTCCATATACTACATACTTTTTTTTTAAAATTTAACACTCATAGCATCGGAAATCTGTCCGACGTAATAAATCCATTGGTTTTCTTTTATAAATACAGACATTGCTGAACTAAATATATATATTAAACTTTTAAACCGAAAATGATAATGAATTTTCATTTTTTATTTCAATTTTATTATTAATTTCATAAAATATTCAGAACAGAATATTACCTCGTCTTAGTTCAAGACTATTTTTTTTTCTTTCAAAGCCACACTTAAAAATTTCAGTAGGATAAAGGAATACGCTTGTTAAAATTTCAACCCTTAATATTAATACTAAATGACAGGAAAAATAATTTTAAAGCTTGGAATTTTATACCTTGGTTACGGGGTATTGTACAACAAATCCTAGGATACATATTTGAAGGGATTTTAATGCTCTACAAAAAAGGTCTCTTACGATTTTTTGATAAGTCTGTCCGTTCAAAAGTTATTGGAGCTTGAAGTCAAATTTATAGTAAATTTCGAGATCTTTTCACTTTTCCAGCGAAACTATCAGACTTATCACAAAATCTCATAGGATCTTTTTTGTAGGTAATTTTATCCTCTACAAATTATTTTCTATAAAATTTTGTCAAATTCCGCATAACTTTCTAGTTATTTCCATTTTAATGTCAAGTTTTTAAAATCGATCTCCCCGCGTTCACTCGGCGAATTTTCGAGTATAAATTTTCTCGTTCACTAAAGATATTTCTAAATAATTATTTAATTCGAATAATTATCAACTCATCTGTATATATATTTATTATTATTATTAATTTAACACGGTTTCATATTCGGAGATAATGAATTTGTCAAGCGTAATTTTAACTAACGATATATATAACTGGCTAACTTACACTGGGTTACGTTACCTACTGTAAAAATCAATTATCCGAATGGCGGTAGTCAATGATGTATAAAAATATATGTCGCGTATATTTATACAACTGGAAGTAAAGCAAATAAATAAACAAGCCGGTCTAATAACAAATGTCATCACGATAAATCATATTATTGATGAGATGAATTTAAAATACGAATTATAACTTTTGAATTATTGGACTTAAAGTTTGTAGACCGATATCAATCAAATATATATTAAAATTAACAATGGGTTTAAACTCGGGCAAGTATTAAATATGAAAACATATTTTATAAATATACGTGGGCGTGTACGAAAAAGACTTTCATCGAATACTAATGCAGTAAAGTGTAACAAAACAATGTAACCCGTCCATACAATGTAATGTAAAATATACTTATATATATATATATATAAATATAAAAGTACAACATCATAAATACAATAATTGAGAATTGTAAAGCCATTTTTAAATTTGTGTCTTCACGTTCTACTTTTTCTAACGGCCCGATACGTCATTACTCTTAAAAAAAAAAAAAAAAGACTATGAGATGATAAGAAAAAAAATTAACCCTTAGAAGTAAGAGAAATCTTTTTAATCATGTGAATTTTTTTTTAAATCCAAGTAAAACTAATTTTTGTACTTGCGTACAATATTGGAAGCCATAGTAATTTGTCGTGGAAAGTCGATACTCATACCTATACTCTCTTTATATATTTATATATATCTAGTATATCTTAATCTGTCATATGTTTCCATTCTTGCATTTAAATTGTAAAATCTACTATTTTTTATCGACATTTCCACAGATTGCCTTTTTGTATTTTTTTTCCACATTCTTTTATTCGCTGATATAAAGTATATATAGGCGAGTAAAAAATCTATATAGAACACTGGGATATGTGTAATGTAACTCTGCGGTTTCCGGTCATTTTTTTATTTTCTTTTTTTTTTTGCCATTATTTTTTTTCTACCTCAAACTTTTTTCATCAACTGCTCTACTGAGGTACTTACTCTATACTAGATACTCCAAAAGGTCTAAAGCCACCGCGAAGTAATTAAGATTTCTCATTATTATTTCTCTTTATTTTTTCAGTCAATAATAATAATAATAATAATAATAATAATAATAATATAATAAATTATAATTTTAATGAACCGAATGCTGAATAAAATTTTTAATCACCCAAATGTCACGTTATCCAATTAAAAAAATTATATATATATATGTATAGATATATATATATATATATATATATATATATAATTATCACGGTGATAAATTTATCTGTTAAATAAATACACGAAATCACATTTTATTTGCGATAGATATCAGCATGAATGAGAACATTCTCATATATTTTTAATTACTAATTAGACAATGAAATAATTTAAAAAGCTAATAATTAATTATCACTATTATTATTATAAATATTTTTTTTATTATTATTATTGTAAAACGATAGCTGCATGAGAATATTTTAAACATCAATTATTTTGCGGGTCTCGATGATCGTGACTGCGGGTCGGTCAGTGATCCACGTTGTTGTTGTTGTTGTTGTTGCTGTGTATAGTTGATGATCCTTACACTTTAGCATAACACTGTGAACACTCAGTACCTTCACTCTATTATTATATACATACATATACATATTTAACCATACGATACCTCGTTTTAGTTTTACCATAGCTAAATTACTCGGGTATAAAAGAGGATTACCGTTACCAAAAAGTACGTTGTAGGCGACAAAATAAAACGGATTCTTCGCCACGGCGAACACTACCGGAAGTTTTATAATCACGGGTATCTAGGCTTCAATAATAATCATAAGTATACGACATTTTTTTTTTTTATTTATAAAAATATTTTTTAACGGAGAAAATATTTTTTATTGGAGAAAATTAGAAAGGGTTACTTTGAACTGCATTTTTTTTTATTAAAAAATTAAATTTATCATTTGAAATAAAAAAAAAAAAATTTCATAAAATAAATAACTAAAAAAAGTGAAATAAAATTATTTAGGATGACGAATAATTTTAAAGACAAGCACTTGGAGTAATTTCCGAAAGTCTTTGTCAAGTAAAAAAATTTAAATTACGCTTCGCACCCAGCAATTTAATTTCGTCGCTTTGACGCCATCCTTTTTATCTCAACGGAAATATTTTTCTGCGTGCGGTAATCAACTAAAAAAAAAAATTTTTATTGTTAATTTTAATTCAATACTCATAATTAATTAGCAACTATGATTAAATAATCTTTTATTTATGGTTTTATGTAATCAAACGTCCATTGTAAAGAAAAATTAATAATTTAAATAACATGACGTTATACTTCCGGTTATCATCAACTGAAAACTCATACGCATCAGCAGATTGTCTACAATGAACTATCAACAATAGAATAAATTTTAAATTTAGTTATTATCGTGCCGTACATAAGCTAGTTGTTAAACTAGTACGTAGTATATAAAGAGGATTACATAAAAAAAAAAAAAATATAATATCTTCATAAAAGATGCCTCAACTCTAGCGAGATTCCGTACAGATTGTAGCTCATGTACGAACACATTGAAACGCTCCATGATCACAGAGATGACTCACTCCATGTCCTCTGGTTTGAAAAAAATCCCATTTCCCATTCAATTTGCAAAATGACATTTCAAATAGAGTAAAAAAATTATTATATATTTTTTATTTTACAAATTTCCGGTCGAACATTCCGCTGCAATAATCGATTGCATAATTTCAGCGTTCCTATAACGGAAGATCGAATGCGTTAAGAGAGAATGCAGTTAGAGCTTGATTGTCCATTTGCTGGTACCGCGATGGAGACCGCACGTGCAGTTTTACTCCCATGCTGAACTATGGAATAAATCTCTGTGTGCTGACTAGCCTACACAGTCCTGCAGCCTCTGTATTACTCCTGTGCACAGCATAGTCTAGGATTTTATTTTTTTTACTTATTTCTCCTTTATATTACTGGCTACTCGTACTGGGTAGCAGCCTACACTGGTACACTGGTATTAAATTCTACTATACGGTGTTTATAATACTCTATAGTATACCTCTGCTCCATAGAATGGAATGGAGTAATAGTTGGGGTCTCAGGCAAATGATCCCCACGCCCCTCATCATACCGCAATCGTATTTTACGTTCAGTCTAACGGAATTTAAAGATCTTTTATTGAGAATACTGTAGATTCGTTTGTTGTACACATTTTTTTTAACCACTAATTCATAATATTATTATTGTTATCACATATTTGTTGTGCTGCAAATCAATTTCAAATAAAAATCTTTTTCAAAAAGGGGAAATTATTTATTAGATTTACGATATCTTTGTAACTATTGGAGATAGTAGACTTTGATAACGGTATTAGTACGGCAAATTTCATTCTATACAACTTTTGTTCTGATGAACAATACCGTGGGATCAATAGTTTGAAGATTTTGCCGCTGAAGTTTTAAAAAATTGAGTACTGCTGATAAGTTTATTGTCTAGACGGCTGTAACTTTTTAATTACTGATTGTACAAAAAATTTTATTGATACTAAAGTTGTAGGAAATTTAATTTTCTACAACTTTAGTATCAGTAAAATTTTTTGTGCAATCAGTGGTTTAAAAGTTACAGCCACTTGAAGTCTGAAACAAAATGAGCGGGAGTTTTTTGAAGGACTGAAATTTTTAAATAATTTGAATTACGTAATTTTTAAATGAAATATCCTCTACAAATATTACACATCATGCATAACTTGTATATTTTATAGATATTGCTAATCGGAGTTAATAAGCATGTATTTAAAATTTCGAATCTAAAAATATAATAACCAGAGTTAAAAGATTTAAATTCAAGGCCGATAAGAATTTTTACTTTCTCACTATAACTGAAGCCTGACTTCCGCACTGGACAGGCGTTAATACAATAAATAAATAAGCCGTTTTAAATTATTTAATACTTGCAATAAAAATAAAAAAAGTAAATCAATAACCGGTTATATAAATATATATTTTTATTTATATAATTTTTTTGCTCATATGATAAACTCGTTAGATATAAATTGAGATCGAGGATCGTAAGTCATGCTGACACTTATCGACCACAGTAAATCTGTGAAAATAGTACAGCATATACAACATTCCTCTTATATTATTTCATCCTTCTTTTCTTTAATAAATATATTGAAAATCATGTTTCACAAGTACTCAAGGATTTTAACTTTCTATGTGTCTACTTAAGATATCCATCAATATAAAGATGCAAAAGCATATATGAAATACCTATTTTTATCATTTTATTATTATTATTCTTAGTTTCAAAATATACAGTTGTTAAAACATATATATTTGTACGTTATATTCGAGTGTAATTGAAGGCACATCCGATCCAACTTCATATTTAATTTAAATCAACAATTAATACTAAACAAGAATCTAACGATTTCTTTAGTTATGCTTACTGCAAAAATTATTCTCGAATTTAACTGAATTATTTACTTGTATTTTTGTACGTGGTCAAAATTTTTTAAAATTTTAGTACACTGTGAAAAATTTCCAACAAATTTTACTATGGGTGCATTGTAACCCCGGACCATAAGAAAATTGGCACAAAATTTACAAGTGTCCCATAGTAAACGGTATGCGCAGACGACACGATTGGGAACTATGCGCATACGTTTACTATGGAACGCTTGTAAATTTTGTACCAGTTTTCTTATGGTCCGGGGTTACAATGCACCCATAGTAAAATTTAATGGGAATTTTTCACAGTGTATGTATGAATATTACGATATAATGCCTCTGGTAATGATGTTATATTAAAAGTAAAAATTATAATATTAGTTTGCAAATCTTCATTCGTTTTATTTCGTATGTATAAAATTATTAGTTAATTTGAATATAAAATTAAAACAGTACATATACTCATCGAAACATTTTTGGTCTTTACCATGTCCCGAAAATTGTTTTCAAAACACTCCTGAGCTCTTATAAAAAAAATATGAATTTTTTTTCCAAATTTCATGGATATTTGCATCAGAAGAGTGCAAAGAGGTCATGAACAAATAACTTTCTTGCTTAAAACCGACCTCGACTAGGTGGTTGAGGAACAACACAAGATGGGTCGCGATCTGCTCCAACAATTGATCTCGCTCAGCTCGTAAGCGAAGGATCTCTTGATTAGCGGCCGCAAGTTCATCTCTCAATTGAGTCACAAGAGCTGACTCGTTAAAGCCACTCGGTGAACTCACGGCGACTCATGGATGTCATATTTCGTGCTGTCTAAATTTGGTAGCATGGAATCCCGACAGATATCACCTCTGCGAAGACGAAGCTCCAACGCTTCGAAATCTTTCGCAGACACTGGCTTCCGATGGCAGTATAATATTTTATAAACTACACAACAAAAGAAAAATTCCCGCCTCAATTTTTATTTCATTATATTTCTATCTATAAATATATGAAATGCAATTTACTTTATACGTTATGTATTTTATTAAGAGGATGTGCAACTTTCGCGTTGCTGCCATATCCGGTATATCACCATCGACCTTCGCTGCAGTATAAAATAATAAAAAAAACTAATATTATTCCCGTTTGACAGAACAAAAGAAGAAATCTAGCTCAGATCTCATGATTTTCAATGCGAGAGTATTCTTATAAATTTTTTTCTTATTATTTGAACACTAAGTGACTTTAATGCCTGACAAGGCGTGCCGTGAATGTCGTAGATCATTTACTCTCGATCCTCTACTTATTCCCATATACATTACATACTACACTTTGTACCTTGTACTTAATACTCAACTCTCAGACTGTCATCTAAAAAACATCACCGTGCAATTCAACGGAATTTTACTTGCAAATAAATGAAGCTAATAATCAAGATATTTAATTATTTAAATCAATCAATCATAATAACATGAATAATTTTTTTAAAAAAATATATTTTTACACCGTCGCCTTATTTATCTAATTCTTGAACAAAATGGAAGTGACGAATTCTTACAACTAAGAGGAATAAGTTAAAAGTTCCAAGACTTTGGATCGTGGGCGGACAGGAACCATGACTTGTTGTCATTGTCGTCCATGGACATGATACGTGTCCCCGTGTGTACAAACTGGTCTGAACTGCCTGAACTTGTTGAACTTTGGATTGTGAAAAGAAAACAAAGAGACTTCACACCAATACCTGCACTATAGTAGAAGATTCTCAAGAAGAAGAAGAAGAAGAAGAAGAAGAAGCAAAGACTGAGTCATCACCTTCAGTTATATATCTTCAGCGTGAATCCGTCCGACACGTTCTTCACTCGTCATCACTTCCGTTTACTTATTTGAATACTAAAATACTAAAAAACTTCAATCACGTACCATAAGCTACCCATTTAATTCTCTATCTCTTCCATATCAAAATTGCGCAATAATAAATAATAACGTAATTAAATTATTACAATAAATGGCTGCATGTTAAACTATAATTTTTTTTCTGCAAGTACTTACATGTATCCTTGAATATATTTTGCATTGTACTCTCTCTTGCATGTTCATGTTATTCATGCTCAGTGAGTAATAAGCGAAGATTTTCTAAAAAATTTCTTGATAATGACTGTAAGCGTTTCGCTCTTTCGCGGGAAAAATAACTTCTTCCTCTCAACTTCTACTTCAGCTGGTTCTTGCAGGCTTCCATTTATCTTGTTGATATATTTTTACCTCAAACATAAACACACACCATAATTATCCTGATATGATGCTCATGACTCAAGTCCTTCAGTGGCTGTATAATATCACGGAGAGCCCAGTGTCTCTGAACTTAAATGAATAATAATTATACGACATGCATTTAAACTTTCTTTCACTTAAAACAAAATTATACCTTGGCACATAAATAATTATTTAGATTTTTTATTTAAAACTCTTAAATTATTAAGTTGATAGCGACCTGGAATTCTTTATAATTTTATAATACATAATTATATAACCAACCAGTTCGTACTTAATTTATTTTTATTTTTTTTATCGTAATTGTGTTTCAGTTTTAACGAGTCTCGCAATAGGAATATCCTCGTTATCTCATCACACGACGCGGGCAGTAAATGAAGACTATCCACGGGAAGCATATTTCAATGGGACAGCGTTTCTTAAGCTCGCATCGACGGTCTCAGTTCATCGACACAGCGGACTGAGCTTTCGCACTTGTGAAGGTGGGAGATTATTCCTACAGACTTACAATGACGATATGATAAGTCTCGATGTAACCGCGGACGGATTGATTTTCACCGCGATCATTGATAAGCAGAGATACGAAGCCAAATTGAGCGCTAAGCTGCTCAATAATATCTGGCACAACATAAGTCTCTTCTTCAAACTCGGTAATCTTACTCTCACTGCCGCTGGACATAGCCAAGTAATTACACTTTAATTGCATACATCTTTTTTTATTTATAATTATATTATAATTTAATTAATTCAGCTGCTGTGATAATTATTTATTATTTTTTTTTTGCTTTTACTTTTTAGATCATAGCAAATGCAACATATAATTCAGCAATTCTCATGCTACCTGATTATAATGTTAATAGTACTTTAATTGTCGGTGAAGGTTTCAAAGGATGCATTTTACAAGGACCTGGAATTTTATTTAATAATACGTTTAATTATGGAGCAATACTGGGAAAATGTCCAGCTGATTTACGCGGCTGTAAGTTTTATTATTTTTAAATCATTTTTATAATTGCAAAAAAATTAGATAAAACTATCTGGGGTAAAATGGGCCAGTTGAAAAGTCACTAGAGTGCGCGCACTCTGCAATCTTTACGCAGGAAAAAATCAAATTTTTATTTTAACACTGGAGTGACTTAAAAAATTTATGATACTGAAGTTAGCCGACGTCTGATAATTTTTTTCAAAACGATAAGTTATAAAAAAAAAATTGCACATGTAGTTTTTGTCATTTTCTACATGTGCATATTTTTTTTTTTTTTTTTTTTTAGTAATTGATCTTTTAAAAAAAATCAGAAAATTTTCAATTGTCTTATAACTTCAGTTATAAAAATTCATATTCAAAAATAGTCTTATCTAATTTTTTTTTACGAAAATATATAATTGCAGCTAGACTACAATTAAAATAAAATTATTTAAAAGTATACTTTAGCACCGTGTGTTATTAAAGAGTGTAATCACGCAAAGAATTAAAATAAGTAGGCCATAGTTTTATGAGTATGTAATAGAGTACAGTAGAGTGTGCATGCGTTATCTTACTCTTACAGGTGGACAGAGCAATGTCGCTGGTACAGTAGGAGGGATATCAAGTGACATGAGCAAGAATTACTGTCACAATGAGCCGTGTATGATGCACGGAAAATGTATCCCATTATTGGACGGATACGAGTGCCAGTGCTCGGCAAGATATTCCGGGAAAAACTGTCAAATTGATAATGGTAGAGATTTTTATTCATTTCTCGGTACACAACGAACAGTACCAGAGGTGTAGGGTCTCCTTTCACACATTATTCGCTTATCCAGCATTTTAGTTTTTAAAAACCTCCTCCTCTTCACTTTCTACTTTGTAATGCACTATAAATTAATAAAATTTACATAGCGAATGAAATTTGAATACTCTTCTCCCTATTATTTTTTGCTTTACTCTTTATTCTATTCCTCAGTCTCTTTTGTTATTTTAACGCTTTGCATGCAAATTATTAAATAAAACACCAAGTATGTATTTAACTTTAAATAAATTATTTACATATATTTAAATCAACTGGCATCGCTCCATTATATACATATATATACATATATACGTTCAATATAAATTGTAAATATTGTTTTTTAGGCTCACCGTGCAACAGCAATCCCTGCAGAAATTTAGGTACGTGTAAAGAAGACGAGAAAGGAGATTACTCTTGCATTTGCCCTCTAGGATACACGGGTTATTTCTGCGAGTCTCCATTGAGCGTACGCCCGTGCAAAGATAATCCATGTAGAAACAAGGGTCTCTGTTTGGCATTAAGCGAAACCGAGTATAAATGCAAATGTCCCGCCGGATGGGCTGGAAGAAACTGCGAAATAGATATTAACGAGTGCGATTCAAATCCCTGTAAAAACGGCGGCCGTTGTATTGACGGAATCAATAATTATACATGCAGGTGTGAAAGCACTGGGTAAGTTTCCCATCCACTTTCATATTGCATTCACCTCATCCGCCTGATCAATTAATTTAATTAGAAAAAAAAAAAATAATAATAATAATAATAATAATAACAGAGATACCAATTAACCTAATGAATTTTTTCACCAGATACGAAGGAAAAAATTGCGACGTAAATATCGATGAGTGTGTGAACAATCCTTGTTTAAATAAAGGAAAGTGTTATGACAATTACGGTGGCTACGTGTGCCACTGTCCGGAGGGTTTCGAGGGTCAGAACTGCGAGCTGAATCTCAATGAATGTCTTTCGAGTCCCTGCAAAAACGGAGGCACGTGTGTGGATGACGTCGGGTCTTATCATTGCAATTGTCTCGCGGGATTTGCCGGGGATCACTGCGAGCGACGTAATAACTGTGAGAATCGAGTTTGCCCGGCTAATAGTATTTGTCTAGATGTTAAGGGAGGCGCCCAGTGTGTGTGCAAGCCGGGATACATGGGCAATCCACCCAATTGCAGTATTAATTTTTGTGCAAGTAACCCCTGCGTTAACGGGGGAACTTGCAATAGCAACAACGATGGGTATAATTGCACTTGTACTTCTGAATGGAAAGGTAATTTTATTTATTTACTTACTAACTGCACTGTAAAAAATTATCAGCCAACGCGGATTAAGTGCGGAACGGATTTATGAAGTATAAATTAATTCCGAGTTGATTTATATTTTTTTACAGTGTATTTGTTAATTAATAAATTAATGACAGTAATTATTAAGTTTATGTGCATGAGACTGTATTGTGTTTTAATATCATGGCATTACATGTAATGAGTGTTGTTTGTTTGTTTTAATTGTCTTGCTCGCCTTCATCTCACAATTAGGATCTCATTGTCATATTCCCGTGTCTGATTGGTGTTCGGTGTGTTACAATGGCGGCACTTGCATTGAAACCATCTATGGTGTTATGTGCCAGTGCCCTAGATTTTGGACTGGATCGCAGTGCAAAGAACCAGTTACATGCCGAGATATGCCATGTAGACAAGCAACTTCTTGTCATGACTATGTGAGTTACCAACAAATCCTAACCAGAGCTAATAGCCATCAACTAATTTTCCATTTGTGTTAACTTTATAATGTAATGTGTTAATTAAAATATAGCCGGGTGGTTATTACTGCAGCTGCGAGCCAGGATGGACTGGACCGGAGTGTTCAATAGACATCGACGAATGCTCGAACGATCCTTGCCGGAACGGAGGAATTTGTATTGATCAAATAAATAGTTATTACTGTCAATGTTTGCCTGGTTTTACTGGTTTGTGTTTTTATGCTTCGCTTGCTTGTCAATAATTCGCTTAACTCTTTAACAATTATTAGGTTACGACAAAGTTGAGGTAGGGAGAGCTGCTGCAAATGGAACAAGGGACAGTTGTGACACTCAACAAATTACTGACAACGAAATGAAAAATTATTACTTTTTTTCTTGTAATTTATTCAAAAATAAAATCGTGGCACTCGCGACCACGATCTCTGTCAGCCAAATAAATTCATTTTTCAATAAGTTAATATCAATTTTTAATCATTTAAATCGGTAGTATAAAGAACAGTATAGAGTAACTTCTTGACAGTCTTAGAATTTAAAATTCGTTCCAATTGCAGCGCGTCTCCACTACTAATTTAACAAGACTGTTTTTTAAATCTTTTTATTTTGACTAACAGGTAAAAATTGTCAAATAAACGTCGACGAGTGTCTATCGCAGCCGTGCATGAACGGAGGTACGTGTATCGACAGCAGCAACGGGTACTATTGCAACTGTACTCAAGATTATATGGGTGATCACTGCGAACGTGAGTACGACGCGTGTGCAATAAATCCATGCACAAATAATGGCACGTGCACATTGACGCCAAGATCTAAGCGGGAGTACGTATGTCATTGTCAGCCAGGATTTGAAGGTAAAAACTGCGAAGTAGATGTCGATGACTGCGTGTCTGTTGACTGTCCGGGAGACCGCGTCTGCGTTGACGGTGTCGCGGGATACGACTGCAAGTGTCCAGATGGTTATCGTGAACCAAACTGCACACTTATTGTCAATCATTGCGCTAAAAAACCCTGCGCCAATAATTCAACGTGCGTCGACTTGGGCGACTTGGACAACTTCCGGTGTGAATGTGCGCCGGGATACACTGGTGCCATTTGCGACATCGACATCAATGAGTGTGAATTACTGGGCAATAATTCTTGTAACAATGGCATATGTTTCAACACAATTGGCAGCTACAACTGCTACTGTCGGCCGGGTTTTTCAGGCGACCACTGCGATGTCGACGTTAATGAGTGTCTCTGCGGACCTTGTCAACATAACGCCACGTGCATTGACAAGATAAATTCATACGAGTGCGTATGTCCGCCGGGCTACGGAGGCAAAGACTGTGAAATTGATGTCAATGAGTGCGAGAGCAATCCTTGTAAAAATAACGCCGCTTGTATCGATCAAATCGCCGCGTACACTTGTATCTGCGCGCCAGGATTCACTGGACACGATTGCGAGGTAAACATAAATGACTGCGAGTCTCAGCCGTGTTTGAATTACGGCCGATGTATTGATGGTATCAATAATTACACTTGCGACTGCAAAAACACTGGATTTGAAGGCGATCATTGTGAAAATAATATCGACGAGTGTCTTTCAAATCCTTGTGTCAACAAAGCTGTTTGTATTGACGACATAAAGACCTACAAGTGTCGGTGCTACGCTGGCTACACTGGACAAAATTGCGAAATCGATATCAATGAATGCGAGAGTTCTCCTTGTCAGTACAACGGGACGTGTCTTGAGAGGTCGAATCAAGAATTGTACAAAAGTAATGCGCGAAATTTACCGGCAATTTTTACCCAAGAGTTTAATTACGCGAACGCAAGTGGATATGAATGTCTGTGCGTGCAGGGATTGACGGGACAAAATTGTGAAAAAAATATAAACGAGTGCGAAAGCAATCCATGCATTTACGGGAAATGTAAAGACAGAATAGGAGGGTACACTTGTGACTGCGATGACGGATTCGAGGGTGATCATTGCGAGCATGACATCGACGAGTGCATGCGTTATCAGCCGTGTCAACGAGGCAATTGTTCGGATGCGGTAGCGGACTATTATTGTGCATGTGAACCTGAATACGGTGGTAAAAATTGTTCTGTTGCTTTGATCGGCTGTCAGGGCAATGCCTGTCAAAATGGTGGTACATGCTGGCCATATTTGTTCAACGAAACGCAACATCGATTCAACTGCACGTGTCCTTATGGTTTTCACGGCGACAAATGTGACCACGTGACAACAATGTCATTGAGCGGAAGTTCGTACGTTATGATAAACACAAGCCGTGACGAGGGCTACGATATTCAATTTAGATTCCGTACGACTCTTCCCAACGGGTTGCTGGCTATGGGCAAAGGAACTACATTCTACATACTCGAGTTAGTCGACGGCAAGCTTAATTTACACTCGAGTATTCTCAATCGCTGGGAGGGTGTTTTCATCGGAAGTGGATTGAATAATTCAAAGTGGCAGCGCGTTTTTGTTGCCATAAATGCGACGCACTTGGTGTTGTCGGCAAATGACGAGCAGACTATTTACCCAATAAATTTAAATGAAGGATCAGTAACCTCGCCCACTACCTTCCCCACAACTTACGTCGGCGGTACAATAAGTTATCTACGCAAACTAACTCACGGGCCGCCGTTCTTCGTTGGCTGCACCGAAGACGTCATAATTAACGGCGAGTGGATTTACCCAGACATGAACTCGGACAGCGTGCTGATGGAGTCAATCGAACCCACTTGTCCACGAGAAGAACAGTGTCTGCCTAATCCCTGCAAAGCCGGCGGACACTGCACTGACCGATGGCGCGACTTTTCATGCAAATGCGAGCGTCCTTATTTAGGACACACATGTCAATACAACATGACGGCCGCGACATTTGGCTACGAAAATATAACAGACGGGTACGTTACCGTTAAAGTCGCAGATGCGGCTCGCAAGGCCGTGCGTTACATCGTCGACATTTCAATGTTCATACGCACCCGCGAGCAGCGCGGAGATATATTTTATCTGGGTTCTGAATCAAATCCTTCTTCAGATGTCAAGTATCCGGAGAATACTTACATCGCAGCGCAATTAGAAGGCGGTGAACTGCTGGTACGCATGCAATTCAATGGCACCGAGTCTTATACTGTCGACGGAGTTAAACTAAATGATGGTAATAATCATTTGATCCAAGTAATACGCAATCTGACATTGGTACAGGTTAAAATAAACGGAACTGAGTACTTCAGAAAGACCATCAGCGCTACCGGGCAGCTCAATGTCACGGTTCTGTATCTAGGTGGCCTGCCGCAGGTATCCAGATACATTCGTCAGGTGGACAGAAGTCAAATGGAATTACAGGTCGTCCCTCAAGTTAATTTCAAAGGTATAATCCAAGATGTCAGAATATCCAATGGCCTTGAAACGATGGTAGTCGAGTTCTATCCACTAAAAGCTAAAGACATACCGCCGCCAATTCAGTTTGGTAATGTAACATTAAATCGTGATAAAGTACTAGCTGGAGTAATATCCGACAACGTATGTGACAGCAGCCCGTGTTATCACAACGGCACGTGTCACGTCACGTGGAACGATTTCTGGTGTCAGTGTCCTCGTGGATATACCGGTAAAACCTGTCAAGAAATGGAGTTCTGTCAACTGCAAGACTGTCCCACTGGTTCTAAATGTCAGAATCTCGACGGAGGATACGAGTGTATCGCAAATGCGACATTCGATGGTACCAGTACGTCATTTACGTACGTGTATAACCAGTTGAAAAAAATAAATATCATGGAATCGGGTATCGACTCTATCGAAATAATGTATCGTTCAAACAGCGGCGGTACTTTGATGCACATGGCGCCACATGGCTCGACGGACCAACATTTCACGGTCTCCGTTTACAAAGACAACGTCACTGTCGCTTGGAAACTTGACGTACTTAATCAAGACACCGTTTCATTCGGAAAAGACCTGGCTGACGGCAACTGGACGTCAATAATCCTGCGCTTACACAACAACCAGATCATATGCGGTTACAAAAATACATTTGACGAGACAACAGCACACTCGAGTATGAAATTTAATCTCGCATTGTGGTACGACTTACTCAGCAGCGGCACAATAACACTCGGAGGATTAGCGAGTAGTTTGTGGAATACAAGCGGTTATATTGTAGCAGACAAAGGCATTAATGGCAACAGCGTTGAGCTGTTGGATCATCAGTTAACGACAACGATTCCTCCCCATGAAATGATGTCCGGCGAAGCTTTCAAAGGCTGTCTAGGTGAAGTGCGTATCGGTAACATGCTCCTCCATTACTTTACATTCGAGCAGGTCTACAGGAACGCAAACTTCACACCCACAGAGTACTTAGCTCTGCAATCAAACACCAGCCACGATAGTATCGGGTGTCAGTTGTGCTTCGAGCACGAGTGCAAAAATAATGGACACTGTCACGATCAATTAAATAGCTATCTCTGCGACTGTCCGGCGGGTTACAGCGAAGCCGACTGCTCTGTCGACATTGACGAATGTGAAAATAATAATTGTCAAAATAACTCGACGTGTATTGACGGTATCGCTAATTATACATGCGAATGCACTAAAGGCTGGCAGAGTTGGCTGTGTGATAAAGATGTCAATGAGTGTGTGCCGACAAGTCCTTGTCAGCATGATGGAGTGTGCGTTAATTTACCAGGGTCCTTTAAATGCGAGTGTCCCGACTCGTTCACTGGAGAACTGTGCGAACAGTTTCGCCTGATAACTTGCAAAGACCATCCGTGCGAAAACGGATCGACTTGCACTGACGTCGTTAATCATGAGACCGGTGATAACTTTACTTGTAACTGCATGAGTGGTTACGAAGGTGTCAGGTGTAATGTTCTCTACTGCAATGTTAAGAATCAGAGATGCCAGAACGGCGGTAGATGCGACTCGTTCTCTTATCAGCCGCCACAGTGCACTTGTTTACGAGGATTCACCGGTCGCTATTGCGAAATAAATATCGACGAGTGTGCAGCAGATGAACAGGGTAATATGCCGTGTAAAAATGACGGCGCTTGTGAAGATGGAATTGACAGCTACACGTGTAATTGCACCGGAACGGGTTACACTGGGCCTAATTGCAGTGAAGATATTGACGAATGCGCTCAAGGTGATTACGACTGCGGCAGAGGTAAATGCGAAAATTTACCTGGCTCTTTCCACTGTAACTGCGAGCCTGGTTACTGTGGATATAACTGCGGGATGGAAGATCCTTGCTCTGACGTATGTATTTTATAATCTATTTATTTATTTATTTACTAATTAATTGAAAGAAAAATTATTTATTGATGAATATTTTACAGGACATTTGTATGAACGGAGGAACTTGCGAATGTAATTCAAATAACGGATACATTTGTGTCTGCCCTTCTGGATTTACAGGACAAAATTGCTCAGATGTAATTATTTTAAATATTTTATAATTTTTTTCGGTGAAAAAAAAATTAATGAACTGTAAAAAATTGGGAGTGAACTCAGTGATTGCAGATTTTATTTAAATAATAATTTACTCCTATTCGGAGTTTTAATATTAAAATAAACTCCTTCGGAGGTCAAATATTCACTCCACAATTTTTTTACAGTGAGAATTAAAAGCCCGTGACTGGTGACAATTTTTTTATTACGATAATTTATCCAGTCACACTTTTAACGACAAATAATTTTTAAACGGATGAAAAACAGGGTAATTGTTTTATAGATGATTAAAAAATAAAATAAAATTTTAAATTTTCAGCCGGAGCATCTGCTAGGAAGTCAAGCGAAAGACATTGCGGTAATCGTCGGACCAATCGTGGGAATAATGCTCATAGCGGTGATAGTATCTGGTACTCTATTTATAATAACAGCACGAAAAAAACGTGCGACTCGCGGTACATACAGCCCCAGTGCGCAAGAGTTCAGCAATCCCCGGGTGGAAATGGACAACGTAATGAAACCACCGCCGGAAGAAAGATTGATTTGAAAATAATAAACTTTAAAAAACTCAACGCGGAAATAAGAAGACGTCATTTTTCATCGGCGATTTATTTCTCAAATACTTATTTACTTTTTAACTATATATATATATATAATATCTATATATATATTAACTATTTCTAGTCCTCACCGCATTATTATCCTCGGATTTAAAAGCAGAAGATAAAGCGCTGTGCAGTGACGGCCTGCAACAATACGGTAATTACGTTCGAACATAATTGCCCGCGGTTCTAATCAATAAAACGGTTTAAAAAACATTTTTTAAAATAATTAAACAACTCAACTGCTCGTGGTATTTAATATCCTGAGCACTTAAAGCAATTATAAAGTGTACTTAAAAAGTGAAACGTAAATAAACAATTACTCATTGCGGAGATAAAAATAAATCACAAGGCATCGAGAAAAGACCCGTCCAATTAGTGCCTAATGTATTTTTAAATATTAAAATTATTATTAATTAAATGACAATTATCGTTAAGGATAATGAGACATGACTTATGTTGATAAATATTTGTTTACTATGATTATTATTATTATTATTATTATTATTATTACTCATTCGTTATTAAAAAATATAAACTATACTTAAAATTTATTTAATTAATCGCACGTGGAATTTCAGTATATTTTTGTAAATAATTTTAAATAGGCGGCCGATTGTACCAGTAACTAAACGTTTTTTATTTAATTATTATTATTATTATTATTTTAATAATTATATACCATCGCGACCAAAGTAATTAAGCGATAAAATCAATTAAAATTTTATATATAAAGAGATAATTTTTTAAGACTGAGATGTTAATTTTGTCATTCAATAAAAAATAAAAAGAATTTAAATTTTTATTTTTTATTGAACAAGATGTAGATTGAATGTTCAATAAGTTAAGTCTTGAGAAAATAAATTAAGCTAGAGTTTTAGTCATTGCGGCTATAGGTAAATGTACAAACAATAAATTAATTAACTATTAATTATTATTAAGTAAACAATTAAAATACTTATCAAACTTCACTAATACTATTAATTAATAATGTACATTATTTTACAATATATGTAGATCTATGTAATATGTATTACCTATAAATGTATTTGAGTATTAACATCAAATGTCCCAAATATTAAAAAACAATATACTTTATATACAATTATATATTTTTTACAATTATATTTTACTACCATCAATTTAGTCGTTAATTAAAAAATTAAATACTCTTTTTTTTATTAAATTAAATTGCGCTATAAAATTGTCTATTTTTTTTGTCCGTTCACTTTGGACAGTTTTTCGCGGGAAATTCTGTCGAAAAATAAAAGTCCCGACGCGCGTTCGACGCTCTCTGGAGGTACGTGGAATTTTTTTAGCGGAGTGTCGTCATCGATGGCCGTATTGGGCATCACATAAACTTCCATTTCGTACTTAGAGTCATTAGTTTCGCAGACTATTACTTTAAAAAAGTGGGTCGGTACTGCCACGTGATTTGTTCCTATTACTTCGTACTTTATGTATTTTTTCCCATCGCCTTCTCGCCTGAAAAAGATTTGAACATTATAGTAAGTGCATCAAATACAATTAATATTAATATTTATAAATTAAAAATTACTTTGGTAAGTAGAGAGGTCCAGTGCAAACATAAACGTCCTTATAATTTTTAGTTAAATGTCTGACATATTTTTCCAGGCGATTCCATGAATGTCTATTGAACCCGGGGCCAACTTGAGGTGCTATATTAGATAAGTGAAAAGTCTGCTGTATATTTTTCTGACAATTCTTATGATTTCCTGCAGCCGCCATGTGTCCGCGGTCGTACCCGCTGCCTTTGTAGTCACTATTAGTCGCCCTGGAAGTAATCACCAAATAAGTATGACATTCCCATAATTCAAAGTAAGCATGAATGATTTCAAACATTGATAATTTTAGTAAACAAGTAATTACTATTATAATTACGTCCTAGTTCCATGGTCAGTTAATATTTATTTTTTTAATTCTTGGCGGTTATATTTAAATGAATTTTATCAATACCTAAAAAATGGATGGATGCTTTCATCAGGTTTGAATTCACACGAAGCTCTATTGACATCTTCGGTACTTTTCAAAGTTTCTTTTGACAAGTGTTCAAACACCCAATGAGCTACGCGGTTTCTTCTGTCATATGCCAGCACAAAGTCATCAAAAGATCTGATATTATCTAGACTAGGAAATCCATATTTCATAATCTATAATTTAAAATATATTAATTAATTAACTGATAAATACCAAATAGAACAAAATAAATAAATAAATAGATAACCTGTGAGACGCGAGATGTTGACACTTTGGAACTGTCACTGTCACTGGGTACCATAGGCACAGCAGCAGAAACAGTTCCAAATATTGGAAGCCCCGGCATTCGTTTCAAATTCAAATTCGTTCCATCTCTTTGATTGGTAAAAAATTCCTGATCATGATGATTACGTTCGTAATATTTACCAGCATACCAGCCGCCAATACTTGCACTTGCCAATGCTGATAAATTTACAAAAAATCTTTTTGCTGTCATTGTCACCTGGTTAAAACACTACTTTTAGTTTGAGTTGATAATTAAATATTTAATTTTCTAAATAAATAAACAAAAATAAACTAAATAATTTTCTAGATCAGTCTCTAAAGTGGCCACGTGCGTGATAAAAATTTCAGCTTTCAGCTAATCAGTGCTGCCACCTACACTGACGACTTTTAAATAAACATTTACATTAGCAATTAATATTTACATAAATTTATTTATGTCTCAGACAATACTCCCCGTCCCCCACTTTTTAAAAATTTCATGTCAACTTTATAATTTTAAACGAAAATTTATTTACCAATTGATAAGTAATTGGTTTTTAAATTATAAAATTTGAAAATGGCCATGAAAGTTGAAATGTTGTTTGAATTTTGGAACAATGTCACCAACTCATGATAATTATTAAAAATTAAATTTATTATCAGTTAAAGAACAAATTTTTTTTATGTACATTGAAGACTCATGGACAATAAATACAATTAAATTAATTAGTCTCCTCATCAGAATCTTTGGCCAACATCATATCGTGTCCAGGTACCGAAGTAGGATCAAAAGTTGCCTGTAAACATTTTTTGAATATAATTTTAGCCTTTTTGCTGGACCGAGGAGGAGGTGAACTGGGCACAACGTCATCCTGTTCCATAGGTTGATGATCTGAGTAATTTCCATCGTCGCCGCTGGTTCTCCTTTTGGAAGCTGGTGTGAATATCGATGACGACGAGGCGCCACTGAGAATTCTAGCCCGTGGTGAGGAAGAGTGAGAAGAAGGTGTCTCTGCAATGAAACTAGAGCGTCTTCTAGATCCCGCTGATGAAGATAGCTGGTTACCCGTCACAGGAATAGTCCGGTCCGGGTCGTTGCTTATTTGCGCAGACTGAACACCCGCGACTATCGAACTATGCACGTCCACTTTCTCCGTCTGCAGTTTCTTGGATCCTTTTGCTTTGGGAGTGCTTTTGTCGCTGCTATTAACCGACTGAATTATGCTGCTGCCAGCAGACGCGGTCGCTTTATTTTTGCTTGTCTTCGTTGTCTTTTCTTTAGCCTTCGTTGGCTTCGCGTTCCTCTGCAAAGCTCCGCGTTTCTTTACAGCTTGTCTGCGATTATGAACCGACGTATCTGAGATGCCCGAGTTACCCAAGTCGGGATTTATCGTCGACAGTACGAGATTCGCCTCAAATGAAATATCTTTTACTACAAAAACAACTGGCCTGCATAAATAATAAATAAATAAAATATTATTTTACTACAAAAACTTTCCCAACATTTCAAAATTTAATTTTTATTAAATCAATAGTCAACCTTCCGGCAATTTCGAACAGCAGATGAATTGGTCTCTCAACCATTTCAGCCAATGACAGAAAAGGCCGCACTTCTTTCATACAAAATGTAACACAAGCATCTTGTCCTATTTTATAAGTATCAAATTCACCAATCGCTAATGCCAATTGAGTACGCGTTAAATTCGACAAATCTGCAAATAAAAAATTAATTAATCAGAATATTCATTTAAATTTAAAATAAATAAACTTACTAGAAGTTTCATTGACATAATTCCTGAGTAATATTTTATCTGACGAAACATCCAAAGTTATTTCAGTTAAGTTTTGCTGGAAGTTTTGTATGGCGTCAGATAAAATCTTCGGTTGTATTATTAAATGATTTGGCACATTGTCTTTATTGTATGAAGCCTGCAAATGAGCATTTAATTAACTAATTTATTTAGAAAAAAAACATAAATTTATTGTTATAATTAATACCTGTAGTATTTCACAATTTAAAATGGCGAGTAGGAATGTTTTTCTTACACTATTTTTATAGTTTAGTACAATTATAAGTTTCGTTGCATTGGCTTGTAATTTAATGTGGCAGGTTTCGACTAATTTGTCCATCGTGTTGGGTGTTTTGAATGCGCTCATTGCCGCCTAAAAAAATATATAATTTTAATGAAAGTAGCAGACATGAGACAATTTATAAATTTTAAATAAATTAAGATAATAAAATTTAAAAAAAGCGCGCGCTCATTTTTCGATTATTTAAATTTAACTTTTTACAGGTGCATATTTTTAGTTATTTTTTAAAATTAATGTTAAAGAAAAATTAAAAAATTGTTAATTGTCTGCTAGTTTCACGATCATTGATTTTGAATAAAATAAAACTAACAATCAATTAATAAACTTACTCTCATAGAAACTTTGCATTTAGATGCATCATCTTCTTCAAGATTACCGTAATTATAATATGAAAAAAACTGATGATTAAATGTAAAATCACAGTATGCTGAGTTTGTCATACTGACAGTACGAAATGATAATGATTGATCTTGAGGTAAAACATATAATTCTTCTCCTATTTTTCCAAGTGCATGTATAGCTCTTGCCAATACTGGAAAATTATTTTAAAAATTAATAAATTAAGTAATAAAATAAAATTTGTTAATACAAATTTTTAAATTATGTGACGTCTGCTAAATACTAAATTTAGTATCATAATAAATAAATATTATTAATAAACGACTTAACTAAATTTAAATTTCCCTTAAATTCTTAATTAGCTGACAGTATAAAAAATTTAATGATCAGTTTAATAAATAATTGAATTTAGTATAAAATAAATGATTAACCTAAAATATAAATAAATAATCATACTTTTTACATTGGCACCGGGTATCACACATTTCATTTTATATTTTAAATACCCAAATTAATTTAAAAATATATATAAACAATTATTTATCAATTAAATAAACAAACAAACAGATAAATTATTTAAATTATAAAAATAAACATGTTGACATATTTTTCCCGCTTAAAAATATTATTTTTCCGTCTGCCCTGAATTTGAATTTTGGCGCTCCCTGTCACTGATTTGTTTAACTAAAACAAATGAAAGCTCTGCATTATCTTAGATTGATATTTTATTTGACAGTAACACCCTGTCCTTATAACCCTTTTAATTGTCATCGTAGGAATATATTTAATAAATAATTACATATATATAATTATAAACATAAATGCAGTGAGACAGAAGGAAAATTAAAAGACAATTAATCGCAATATAAATAATCATGGTGAGTAGATTCAAAGATTAATAAAAATAGTAATTAAATTACATATATATAACCTTGTCATAAATTGGAGTTTAATTATCAGTGATAAATTTTTATTATTTATGTGCATATATTTACAGCTTGTGTTAGTGCTGGGAGATTTACACATTCCTCATAGATGCAGTAGTCTACCGAGTAAATTCAAAAAACTTTTGGTACCTGGACGAATACAACATATTTTATGTACTGGTAATCTTTGTACCAAAGAGTCGTATGATTATTTAAAAACACTTGCCAGTGATGTACATGTTGTTAGAGGTGATTTTGATGAGGTAAATAAATTTAATTACTTTTTTTTTACTTCCCGCTATGAAAATTCAAAATTTAAAAAAAGGAAGTTACTGATTTTGGTTCAATGTTTGAAAATCGTTTTCATCAGACTCCGTTGTTTTAAGATCCTAGGAAAATATTCTGACCATTTTCTGACAGACATCCATGTGTGCGTATGTGTAAACTTTTTTTGTCCGACGATCTTTGGAACGAATTAACCGATTTGATAAAAATTACTTTTTTTAAGCTCAAAGAGCTCGAAACTATCAATAGTAACATTTTCGAGCTCTCAGCTCAAAAACAGCCTAAAGTTTTAGGGTTTGACCGGAGAATCAACCGTTTTAAATTTTTTTTACTGCAATTCATTTTTTTTTACTAAGTATCTCAAAATATAGAGCAGCAATTATTGATACTTTTATATATTTTTTATTCAATAAATTAATAAATGTTTTTAAAATAAAATAATTTATTTATAGAATCTAAATTATCCAGAACAAAAAGTCGTGACAGTTGGACAATTCAGAATCGGCCTATCACACGGTCATCAAGTGGTACCTTGGGGTGATCCAGAATCACTGGCACTAATCCAGCGGCAGTTGGACGTCGATATACTCATAAGCGGTCATACACATAAATTCGAAGCATATGAACATGAAAATAAATTTTACATTAATCCAGGATCGGCTACCGGTGCCTACAATCCTCTTGATACGTAAGTGCCCACCTCAACTCTCTCTTTTTCTTCTCTTCCTTATTTAAACATAAACCTCAATAACAAAATATATAACATGCATTTTATTACCGGCCTGTTTTATTATCAATAAAAACTCATTAACTTTTTCATGACCTCACAAGCTGACAATTATTCAATAATTTAAATAATCGTTTTTAAACCTTGAGACAATTTTTATCAATATGCAATAATTTATTTACTTGGAATTATTTTCTAAACAATAACAAACTTATATACATATAAACATATAAATATATATAGTCAGTGTCAATATTTGAACTCAAATTTATTAAAATAAATATATTATTTATTTACATCTATAAAGATTGAAAATTAAAAAAAAAAAATTATCCCCGTAATTTTATTCACTGTCTTCGAATTAATATATAATTTACTAGCACACAAAAAAAAAATTTTTGGCGCGAAAAAAACTTTAAATTGTGAAATAAAAATAAAAATTTTTCGCGCCAAAAAATTCGTTTTTCTGAATACTGTCTTTATCTTAATTACTACAGTAAAATTTGGATATAATAAACATTTTGTCTAAACTCTTACTTAGAAAAAAATTAAATTGTCATGAGTAGAGCATCCAATGTAATTCATAACCAGATTCTACTGTAATGTCATAGTTTTAAAACTATGTATTTAAATAACTACAGCTGAATAAATATATTTAATTACAGATCCGTCATTCCTTCTTTCGTACTAATGGATATCCAAAGCTCGACAGTGGTAACTTACGTTTACCAATTGGTGGGCGACGAAGTAAAAGTCGAGAGAATTGAATACAAGAAGAGTTAAAAAAAAAAAAGTAATTAATTAATTAATGAATTTATACAAAAAGGAAGCACTTATATAATCTTATACATTAACTTAAAAATTTAATCGCTTTATTATAAATTTATAAATAAATAATCTTGTAAATAAATATAAGAAAAATATTATATATATAGACAGTTATAAATAAAGTAAACAGTAAATAAATAACAAACGGCATAAATAATTTTTCTAACAAAAATACAGAATTTAAAAGTAAATATCCTTGTGATTATGCTGCTGTATTGTAATGTCCTCTAAATAACTTGTTTACAATTTTAAAACCGATAGTTTTTCCGTCTGATAGACGGACTTACGAGACTGGTACTTATATCTACATGTGGAATACTTGTAACAAGTCACGTACATCGGATAGAATGTGCGTCAACCACTCGACCCGTTTATTGATTACGTATTAAAGACCTCTTTATAATCATAATTTATTTTATTTAAATTTAAATAATCAAATTAATTAGTTCTCGCAGACTCGGGTCAAGATTAAGAGACATCAATGCGTGATAAAGATTAAACATTTAATGCTCATTGGTACAGAATAGAGTTTTTTTAATTTTTTTGGGTAAATATAAATTTATTATCCCTTTTTATTTTTTAGTATCGTTACTGCGACGCCAATGTTGGGATCGGTGATGTAAAAAAGAAAATAAACAATGAAAAAAAAAAACCAGATAAAAAGGGGGTTCATTATGCGATGCGTGCGCATGCGCGGGAACTAAAAGTGGGGGGACGCTAAGGTTTTAATAAAAAGAAAACTGACCGCGGACTTTTGTTTAGTTTTGCACTTTATTTACCGCTGATTGTACTCCAGTAAAATTGAACTTTGCATTGTTGATATTTACTTTAACATAAGTAAATTTCAAATAATTTATTGATTGATTAATTACTTAATTAATTTTAAAAAATGGCTTCAGCATTTTTGCGCCGCGGGCTGCAGTCCGTTATTTCAAAAAGTATTAATTTTGATAAACGAATTGCGCCAATTGCTTACAATGGTTTATTTGCTGATAAAAAATCAATTAAACAACAGGTAACTTTTTATTATTATTATTATTATTTATAACACTTATATATTTTATATAATAAATGAATTGAATTTTTAAAAAACCGCGTACTGAATTTTCAATTTTCTAAATGCGCGTTTTTAAATTTTTATCCTTACATTTGTTTATTTATTCAAAAATTAAAAACTGCCAACTGTCAGTTGTATTGACATTCATTTTTTTCCGAAGATAAATATTTATAATTGATATTAAAATTAAAAACATTGTGTACAACTGAAGATTTATCGTAAAAACATCAGGTTTCAACTGCGCAAAATAACATCTACTGGAGAAGGGTCGTCCCCTTTCCTTTTGCCGGTCGTGTTGCCATGGAGGAAAATAAAAAAAAAGAATACATGAAAAAGCCGTAACAAAAAAACAATGAAAGGTTCTAGAAGCTTCGGTGGATTTAAATCCCACCGGATCATTATTTACACTCACAGCCTACACATACACAAATGAAAATATTATTTTATTTAAATTACTTATGAATTAATAATATACTTATGTTATTTTTTAAAATAATTTATTCAATTACGTTTAAATGTTTTTGGGCTGATTTAAATTCAAGGTAATCCACTGCACTGGTCTGATCTCAAAATCCTTCGATACCAGATTATACATAATAATAATCCCATTTCGTAATCAAGATCTTGTTTTTGTAAATTTAAATTTCAAATTCCATTCGAGTACTTTGTTTACTAGACATAAACTAATTTTTTTTAAGGTCGTAACAAGTAAAGGTAATTTATAAACTAGTATTGAATAAAATACAAAAAAAGAATAAAGGAAAAAAAATATAAATAATTGTTTACAAGTAAATTGTTTCGTAACCGCGGGTGAATGTACTGCAGTGAACTCAATATGTAGAAAAATTACATTTCACATTTACGAGCTTTCCATACTACGCATGACACGTAAATTTATTTTTTAAACGTAAGGAAAAATCACCACGTGCTAATCCACTTTAAACAATTGGGAGTTAATTCGCAGTGATTGCGGATTTTATTTAAATTCAAATTAACTCCGATACTCGGGGTTCCGGAGTTTAAAAAAAAATTACTCCGCATCCAGAGTAAATAAGGAGTTTTTCAATGGAGTGATTTGGATTTTATTTAAATTTGAATTTAATCGGCGTTGACTCCGAAAATTTTACGCATTGCAGACAATTTAAAATTACAATCAAACAATAGCACATTTGATTACTAGATTACCATAAATGTAATTATGCTAATAAAAGTCTGGTATATTAAAATATTAAATAGTAATTAATGCGTGCTGACAATGTGATGAGTAATTATGATAATGCAATCGAAACTTTTTATTTTTTTCAGCAATTTAATTCGACGATGATAAGGCGAATGTCGAGCAAAAGGAACGTCCATCATACACGAGCCTCGGCTTCCGTTGATGAAGAAAGCGACAGTGATAGCGACTCTGATGAAGAACAAGACCGAGTATGTCTTATTTTATTATTATTATTATCATGATAAAATATAACGATGATAAAAATAGCTAGGCAGTGAATTAGTCCGTGATTCTCATCTTCATTTTTTAAATTGACTGATGGGTTCGTCCGGTTTGCCATTTATTTAGCTCCTGAAATATCAATTTAATTCTCTGGAGACTCAATTAACTGCTGCTATATCTACTGTCCTAGTTCTGCTTGATAACTTCTCTATAATAAATAACTTTACTTGTAATCCGAAGCAGATACTCTGTTATTTTAAATTCTTTTCATATTTTTTCAGACAACAAAATTCTGATATAATTGTGTCCAATAGAAATTTAATATAAAAACTTTGAACTGAGCGTTGCTGCATAAAAATTAAAAAACTTTCTATTTTACTATTTGTTACTTGTTCAAATACTGCATCAACAAGTGCAGTTTAAATAGCAGTAGTAGAATATAATTATCTAGGAAAGTGTAGAACCGGTCATCGACGCTAACGGTGCATTCTATGCCAATGTCCTTGAAGCTGAGTGTAAACAACACGCATTTGATCCGTGATCGCTAAATGGACGAGAACATCTCGCAATCAAGAAAAATAAAAGCTCGCGTTTGGCATTCCATATACGGGCATTGAAAATTTAACAAAAACTAAAAATAAATAGAAAAGAAGTACATGAACTGTATTTGTATCGACTTAAAAGGTTATCGTGAACGATATCGTGAAGCTCATGTTTATCAACCTTCACCTAAATATTATTTTTTACTCAATTATGTTAAGTATATTCGTAAGCTATTAATTATTGTGAATGTAGTTAATAGACAAATGTGTTTATTATTCATTTTATATTATGATCCCACACTTGATAACCAAATGCTTTGTCTACAGAGTCTATTAATAGACTCGAGTTATCCAGTTGATAATAATTATGATTTATGATAATAATAATAATAATTCAGAGAATGAGTTTTTATCTCCGGGTTTTATCATAAAGTCTTTAATTGCACAGGGTCAGTCAGTCTTTTGGAGAAGAAAAATGCGAACTTTACACAGTCACTTGGACGTTAATAAGGATGGAGTTATTAGTTACGAAGACTTTATGCTCCTTGCTGATAGATTTGCTGATATTGGTCATTTAACTCCAGAAGCTAAAAAGGAATTTCAAAAAGTTCTAAGTGTAAGTTTTAAATTTAAAAAATTTTTTTTACCATAACTGCACTGAAAGTTTGAATTTCTGCCCTGATAACCGCAACCGAATGACAATTTTCAAAAATTTAAACTGAGTTTTAATATGAATTTTAAAATAAGAGCTTTTACGGGTGAAAAACTTGAGCGAAATTATCTGCGTCCCTTATAATTTATTTGCTTATCTTAAAAAACTAAGACCTTGATTTACTTAATTTTATTTTTCATGCGGGAGGCAATTAAATGCAGTTGCATTTAAATAAATTTAAATTAACCGCGTGATTTAATTTATTTTTAGGACATGTGGCAAGAACAATGGGGCGACATAAGTCCTTACAATTTAGTCGGCGTCGAACAATATCTTGAAGAAATGCACCATGTTCTCAATGATACGTCACTCAAGCGAAAATGTCACCATTTTCTGCCTTTCCTTTTCAAGGTATACAAATATTATCATCCAATATTATTTATTTATTTACTTAACCGTCTGATAATAATATTTATTGTCTGTCATGTATTTTTAGGCGGTGGACAAAGACGGTGACGGCGAAATAACCGTCGAAGAATACAAATTATTTTTCAAGTGTCTAGATATTGATAACGATGTGAGTATTTATTATTTAATATAAATTATGAAAATATTATTTATCAATAAAATATAATAATAATATTTTCAATTTTAATAGCACGCAGTTATATCTTTTGCGCACATTGACCAGAATGAAGACGGAAAAATAACAGTCAGTGAATTCGTGTCACTGGGACGAGACTTTTTCTTGACTGAAGATCATTCTAAGCCCAGCAAACACTTCTGGGGCCCGTTGGTAGACTAGTGATGCTACGGACAAATCACTACAAGCATATTGTGATAATTAACATAAATATATATATATTATATATATAAATATATCTACTGCCTAGATCAGTGTCATAATTACGCTGATCAATTCATATGTCACCTTTTAAGTTTTACGTACATACTATTAACTTTGAACGTAAATATCATTTTTCACTGCACTTATATATTAAGATTGATATTGATGATACATCACAATCTGACCATTCAAATTAAATCGTAAGATTTGTATAAATTTAATGAGTATTTGTACAATAAATATTTTTAAATTACTTTTGTAATTGAGCGTTTCTTTAGTTTTTATTTTACCCTTGAAAATGATAAATCGAGTGAAATAACTAAGGAGTGGGTCCATGGTAGAGCTGCGTAAAAACATAAAACGACTGTATGGCTTTTTGCTTTGAGAGGCAGAAGGCATAAATTAATTTTTTGTTAGCCGTGAAAAAAATATTTGGGCGGACGTTGTATCTATTTATAGATATACTTGTTTAGAATGGACTTTCCTTTGGTTCTTTTCTCGCTGTCGCTTCCAAGTTAATGAATGGTAATTTATTTGCTTGTATTACTAACAGAAAAGATTGACAATGGGACTTAGTTTGAGAACGAGTGGGAATTTTAAATCAAATGAAGCAGAGGTTGGTTCAGTATGAAGCAATGCATCGAGCACTTCAAGAAAAATTCTTCTCAAAGACTTCTGATATCCCCGAGGTCTCCAAACATCCAACGGATGCCTTAATATGGGTCAGGATCCGCCTAAGAAATTCTATAGAAAATTGATCAAAAGTCGAGACCCAGGTCTTGATGCTGAGAAAAATTTTACAGGAGATTCTGGTTCTTTTATGTTGTCTCCATCCCTCAAATATAAATGACATCATCAGCTCGTGATAATTTTTTATCCTCAAGCAAAAAAAACAAGCTTTTATCTTTTATTATTCTTATTTTTTAATCACTGAGGACAAAAATAAACCCGCGAGTGGACTTTGAACACATCGATTAATTTTTGTATCGAAAATCGAAACTGAACTTTCGATATGTTCAAAAAAACGCGCGCTCTATAAATATGTAACAGAGAGCACGTGCAAATGACAGTTTCGTAATAGTAAATTTAATATATAATGATTAGGAGGTATCAAAAAATATATAATAGCTTAATAACTGTCAGTTGGTGATCAATAACAATGAAGTCTCCAAATCCACTGCAGTTAACTCTCGCCATTATAAAACCCCATGTTATCAAAAGTCCGTTCGCGCTCCAGGTGAGTTTAACCTCAAAACTAAAACTGTTATTTATGAATTTTTCTTTATCCAAATTTTTTTTCCTGACAGAAAATACGTGAAATAATAGTTGACAATGACTTTAAAGTCGTGAGGTCTCGTCGAACAAAGATCACATCCGCTGAGGCGAGTTATTTTTACCAAGACCACAAAGATAAATTTTTCTACAACAGACTAGTGACGTTTATGTGCAGCGGAGCTTCAGATGTTCATATTTTAGCGCGAGATAATGCCATCGTCAGGTGGAGAGAGCTTATGGGCCCCACAAAAGTTTATCAGGCCCAATATTTATCACCGGAATCAATCCGCGGCAAGTACGGGCTCTCTGACACCAGGAATGCAACTCACGGGTCAGGTACTCCCTCATTTTTTTCACGATAAATTTATAAAAAGACAGTAAAATTAATTTTAAAACTTTTAGATTCGCCTGATTCTGTCATAAGAGAAATAAAAGTTTTTTTTAATGACTTTGATGTCAATAAATGGTACGACACCGAAGAAATTTATTTTAATCGCGGGCAAGTTAAGTTTTATCCAGATTTATTTTTACATAAAATTGATAAAAGTTCTCCTTTAAATTAAAAATTTTGTTTTTTAATTTTAGTCACTAGTCCAAAGAAATTTTTATCGTTAATTAATTTTTAATTATTACCGTACTATAGATTATAATTACTACTAATGATACTGAAGTTACTCGACGTCCACTAGTTATTTAATTTTTTAAAAACAATAAATTAAAAAAAATGCGCTTGTAGTTTTTTTAATTGCCTACATGTGCAATTTTTTTTTTTGTATTTGATTTGTTGAAAAAAAATCCAAGTTTTTAATTGTCTGCTAACTCTAGAATCATTTACTGTTAATAGAAAATGAATGAAATTATAAGGAGTTCGAATAAATATATAAGAAACAATTGTTGGCAAAAAATACTTTGTTTATTTTGTACTCGACATAAGTCTTTTTCGATTTAATTGTACATCAGACTAGATGATTATTATTTTTAAGCTTCGCACTATAGTACAATTATTTACAAAGTCTCAAGTGTTACATTACATGTAAATAATTAATCTATTAATTAATTGCCTAGTATTTGTATAATATATATAAACATATATATTTATATATAAGGCGCTCGGTGTGAAATTATTTATAAATTGTATACTTAAATGCTATTGGCAATCGGTGATCGGTGGAATGTTTCGTTACTGCATCGCGCCGTCCAATTAATTAAGCGTCCGTTTTAACGAATACTTTAGGACGCGAAAATATTTTAATACCTTCTTCTAATTTAGTTAATTGTTTCTCAATTTCCATTTTCTTCATCTGACAACGGAGAGTGTCTGATCTTATTGGCATCTTATTTAATTCATTTACTAACTCCTGATAATCTTTAGAAAAAAAAAACAATTAATAATAATTAATCACTATCTTAATAGTTATTAATAATAATAATAAAAATAATTAAAATAAATACTTTTTTTTAATAAACGTAACGTTTCTTTACGTTCATTATCTGGCAGTGGAATATGACCCGGTGGGCAATCAGAATTCGCTGCATCTAATTTAGCCTGTTCTATTTTTTGTTGCTGTTCTTCTTTTCTTTCAAGTATATATCTGTAGTTAAATTATTTAAATTACATATTTTAAATTACTTGTAATTATTTTTAGACAAAATATTTCCAACAAAATAATAAAAATACAATTGACTTAAATAATCAGTCAAAAAAATTAATTTTGAATCATTTGACAACTGGTTCAATTAAAAGTTCAATCTAATTATTTTGTTGAAGAAAATTTTATCCAATGACATAAAGTTTAAAAATTATTTATACTTTGGAACAACTCCTTTGCGATAATTTGGTGGCACGACTCCATTATTCAATTGAGCGGCCAGTCTTGCAGCGACTGTTATTTTTTCTTTGTTCATTTTAACATAATCTTTATCTTTTCCCGGCGAAGATTCTGTTAAATCTTGCTTACCACCCAGACATCTAGTAGGTGAACTATTTCTATCCAACTCAAGATTTAAATCCACTTGATCAACTTCTTTACATGATTTTTCTTCTCGACTTCTACTTGATGGATATCTGAAAAAATTTAAATAAAGTTCGTACTTGTGACAGTAAATAATTAAATAATAATAATAATGACATACCTAATAATACCTTCGGAGTACAAACTATCTAAATCATTGGTGTCCAATGTCTGTATACCTAAACTACGTGACTTTTTTTTCTCCGCAGAATCAGTCTCACAGTTAATGTCCAAGTTTAACAAACTTGTATTTAAATTACACTGTGACTTATATCTCTCTTTAGTCTTCAATTTATTATCACGTTTATCAGCAGAATTAAAATGAGGATGAGAGTTTAATGAAATACATGATTTTTTATCAGCAGTCTTGACCAGACTTGGCGCGCTTAATTTACCGCTCAAACTAATTCTACTGCAATTAATATTATTCTTAACCGAACTATTGGTAGAAATTGCGCTTGATCCTCGGCCACTTGAGTAAACCCTCGGTGCGACATGTTGATACTTATTACTCTGCCTGGGTCCAGTTTTGGCTCCCAGTTTATCAGCATCATCTTTGTCCGTTTCCTTAGCATTGTCTTTTTCCATTTTACGCAAACTCTTTACATTTTCATACAGAAAATTTTTTTTTCTTGGCGGTTCTATGAACAATTAAATTATTATTTTTTAAATTTATTATTAGACAAAATATTTATGAGTAGAATGTAGTACACATGAGACAATTTATACATTTTAAATTAAATAATTAAATTTTTAAAAAATGCGCGTACTTGTAAAAAAGTTTTTTAAAATTCAAAACTCATATGTCTGCTACTTCTATTATCATTTAATTAAATAAATTTACTTACTGGGATTAGGAAAAATTCCTTTCAATGTCGTCATAACCAAAAATATATGTATTATATTTAATTATAATATAATTTTGTACGTTATAGCAACTAATAAGTAACCAAATTGCGACACTAGATCAATGATATCAAAATATATTTTTAATCAAAATAATTATCACATATTTCATTAAATTTAATTTAAAAAAAAATACTTGTATATTTGGCGATCTCGTTGCCAAATAAACAATTTTATTTTTTATGTTTATATATGCCTATATATATTTAATTATGTATACACTGCCATCTTTCCCGCTGAACTCAATAAAAAAAAACATTTTGAATAATTTATAAATGTCAGTGTAGCAACATGAGAAAATTTGAAAATTTAAATAAATAAATTGAAATAATGAAATTTAAAAAAACGCGCGAATTTTTTAATTGTCCAAATAAATTTATAATTTCCTCAAAACATTTTATTTATTTATTAAAAAACAAAAAAACTCCCAATTGTCATATTTAGTAATCTCTGATAAAACAGTTTCCTGTTAACGCTACAAAAATAAATAAAAAAAAGCGCGATGAAATTTAAAAAAAGTTATCTCAGTTCACCCTGTTTACAAGAGTAGAATTAATATATAATATAAGCCTGTACTTGTTCTCCCACAATTTCAGTACTTGCATAACTACTTTCTTGTATGACTGATATATAATCCAGGAATATTTTCTCAGCATCAAACTTTTTTTTATCTTAATAAATAAAAATAATAATAAAATTACTATTGACCAACGATGGCTATCGATCCAGTAAGTACACTTGTTATAAACTAAAAATATCGACACTATTGATTACTTTAATTAATTAATTAATTAAATATAAATATTTATTAAACAAATAAATAATGCAGGAACATGAGAAAGCTTATTCACCAGGTGCCTGGAGTAAAAAATATACTGAAGGGTACGAAGAGTTTTTGGAAATATCTAAGCAAGGTATAGGAAATTATTTTCAGTAATAAGTTTTATTACCACATATGGAAGATGGGTGATGGGTGACGGCTGTAAGTTGTAACTTATAAATAATGAAACCTTGTATATTTCAGCGACGATCGATGCGAGAAATTCTATACCCTGCAAGTTGGACATAGCTTATGGACCTACTGAACTTATGAAATATGATTACTATGGGACCAATTTACCCAATGGTTATTTTTTACTTTAAGGCCACATATCCAGAGTGCCCCCCCCCCCCACTTTTAAAAAATTTTCAATGACAACTGTCATAAGCGTATCAAAATTTTATTACTTTTTAAAAAAAAAAATTGAAGCATTAATTGAAAAAAAGTACAATTTTGGCGGGATATAGATTTTTAAAAAAAATTACTTATCGATTGGCAATTAAACGAAATTCATTAAATGAATTTCAAAATTTTCATGTCAGTTTTTAGACTAAAATTTATTCACTTAATTTCGTTTGACTCCTAATTAATAACAATTATGAGTAATTTAAAAAAAATTCTATATCTGGAGAAATTGTCCTTTCTATAATTAAGATTTTTATTTATCAACTTTGAGAATATAAATTATCATATTTTATTTAGACGCGCCTGCTTTGATTTTTATCCATGGCGGATACTGGCAAGAATGTTCCAAAGAACATGCTGGGTTCCATATCAAGCAGCTGGTGTCCAAAGGAATAAAAGTATTTAATTTAGGGTACAATTTATGTCCACAAGGTATCAGAATATCAAAATAATAATAATAATAATAATATTTATTTAAATAAACGAATAAATTTTTTTTAGTGACTTTGAGTAATTTGGTAGCAGAAACAAGAACCGGGATAGAAGAAATATTAAAAGTATGCCGCAAAATGGGTTGTAAAGGTGTTTGGGTGGCTGGGCACAGTGCTGGGGCTCATTTAACAGCTTCTTTATTGTACGACCGTGAATGGCTGACGGCAATTAAACAATCAAAGCAATTACATTTACTGAAAGGTCTTATTTTAATTGCTGGCATTTACAGTCTTGAACCTTTGCTGACAACTTCTTTTAATGAAGCTTTGAAATTAACTGAGTAAGTTTTTTAAAATACACTCTCTGATAGCCATTTTAATCGCAAGTTAACGGGTCTCTGTAACTCCAACCGAAATAAGATGTCAACTTGACTGCAAATAGTTGACGATAACTTGCAGTCAATTTGTAAGTTAAGTTTCGATCATTAAAAACTTTTCCCGCGACTTCCTGTCAAATTTAAATGAACTTTTGCTCTTGAAGTTTTTTTCCGCAACTTCCTGATGCAACTTGCGATTCTATTACGTATAGATTGACGTCAATTTGTAGTTCATGACGTACTCAAATTGCAGTCAAAACGTAATAACAGAACTTGACCGAAAATACTGAACAGCAAGTTTTGAAGAGGAAGTCTGGCTATTAGGGAGTAAATAAATTATGAACTATAAATAAAAAATAATTTTATTGTAGTCATGAAGTTAAAACTCTGAGTTTCAACGCCCTGGATATGAGTAAAGTTGAAGCTGTTAATAATTTAAAAGTAATTGCGGTTGTTGGTGAAAAGGATGCTCCAGTATTTGTTAAGGAATCAAAAAATTACTCAAAAGTAATAAAAGATAATTATTTATTCATTTATTATAATTTTATAAAGGAAGATATCTATAGTTAATTATATTAATATTTCATTTTTAGAGGCTCATTGAGTTTGTGGACCAAGTCGAATTTGTTCTTCTAAGAGACATGATCGATCACTTTGATATCGTCGAAAATTTACGTGACCCGAACTACTTATTGACCAAAATAATTATAAATAATATAATGTCATAACCAGTAACTGCCATTCATTTAAATGGTATCAAATATATATAAAATATACTTTATATTTAATTATTCATTTTTTAGCAAGTGATGATTTTTAAAATTTATTTCATTGCATCAAATAAAAAAAATAATTTTTTCACAGCTTGTTAATGAGAAAATGAACAAAAACAAACAAACAAACAAAAAGTAAAGTAATCAACACATTTCCTATTAATTACTTATAATAATTATTTAAGTTATCAAGACATATGTCCATTTCGAGGTGTTAGTCTATTTAAATTATTCACATTGACATCAGTTCTGTTGATTGGACGATCAACAATTTTTCGGGTAGCCATAGGATTTATAACTTGTCTCTGCCCACTTTTATTACCAACATTGTTCCTCTGATTATTACTATTATTATAACTAGTGCTATTGCTATTACATCTAATACCATTTAAATTATAATTAGAATTAGAATCATTATTAAAAATGTTTTTAGAATTAGCAAGTTGTAACTTTTTAACGTCAGTTTTCCTAAAGGTTTGCAAGCTGGCAACAGTCGGAGCGACGCGTCCATTAGTCACTGAACTACTCGTCGCAGTTTGCTCAGTTGGCTGTCCGACTGGTACATTATTTTGATTGTTATTTCTAATAAAAGTCACATGCTTTAACTCCTTGCGCTGGGGTCCAGCTCCGGATCCAGCGGGACTGGCAGTGTTTGAAGCTTGAATAGGACGATTTGGCATCGACGCTCCTACTGGACGTTTCGGAGTCGAGTCACCAGCCCGCGGATGTCGATTTGGATTAGAATTGGAATTTAAATTTGGATTTGGCGTCGACGTGGCCATTGGGCTCTTCAGAACAGGATCGCCGGTACTCAGTCGGCACAATCTACTAGAGGAAACTGGAACCATCCTTGTAAAAACTTTTTTTTTGGTCGTGTTGACTGGTGTCGGCTGAACCCTCTGGTTAGGCGCGACAGTCTTCGCAGCCTTCGGTGATTTATCGCCCGATATATCGATGTGAATAACTTCAATCGATGAATCATTTCCGACTTGAACTCCTGGTGCCGGTTCTTCGTCCGAGTCAGACTCCGCAATCTCTTGGGAGTTAGCCCAGAATTCTGGCGGTTTAGCAAATGACCTTAACTTCAGGACGGGTTTTCCATCAGCTTTGTCATCGCAGTCCTCATGTGCGTCGTCATCAGTATTATCCACTACAAAATTAGCATACGTATACACTCAAATATAAGTAAAAAAACTTTCGTTTATATGGATATCAATAGTATATAAAAAAATAATTATAAACAATGACTATTGTCAGTAATTACGTCAACAAACATCACAAACCTTTTGATTTATAACCTTTATTATCAGAATTATTAAACGAAGTCGAAGTCGATGCTGACTGTTTTGAAGTACTCGGTAAATTTTTTTTAATTTTCTCAGAACCACAAGATAAAACTTTATCTGCCTTCGATTCCAGCCAAATTGTTTCTGCAGTTTCTACTATTTCCGGTTCTTCCGCTACCTTATCACTACTCTTATCTATACCATTCTTAGTATTTTTATCACCATTTTCTTTATCAGCGTCCGCATCTTCAGCTGCAGAATTATCACTTTCCAAGTCAACAACTTCAGCATCACTGACATCTCTTTCATCATCTCCCTCATCTTTCTCTTCATCTTCCTCGTCATCCTCATCCTCATCCTCCTCATCAGTTCCTTTAACTTCTTCCAACTTACCACTGGCGTTCAACTCCTCCTGCTTCCTCGTGTATTCATCGAAAACTTCATTTAATTTTTTCTCACCATGCTCACGATTTTCTTGTAATTTCGACAGCAACTCCGGATCCTTCTGTGCCGGATCCTCGTCATTTTCATACCACATTGAAAATGTATCGTAAAAATCTTGCTGTCGTTCACTTTTTAAATACTCACCCAATTTTACGAACGCGCTTTTAGCTAAAAGACAAAAAATAATTAAATAAAAATTCATTAATTATCAAAAATAAATAATTACCTGCAGCACTTTCTTTTATTTTATTCATTCCCAAATTATGATTGACATTGTGCGTGTGAATTAAATTTAAAATGTCAACATAGTCAGGGAAAAAGTCATCTTTGCCCGCCTGATTCGAAAGAGAACTTCGTTTTTTAAGTCTCGAGTTTACAAAACTGTTTATCGCTTGATCGACAGTAACAATACCAGTAAGTTTTACATGCTTTGGACGCAGGTACGATCTCCCAGCGTCCTCGTGGTTGGCAGTCAACTTACACCACGCGTTGTACAGCTCTACCATGCGCTTTTTGTACCTCTCTAGTTTCATGTACATCGAGTCGTCCTCGTCATTCCAATCAACTTCCTCGGCTTCATACTTTTTAATCCGTTTCTGGACAAGTTCCATAGTCTTCTCCAGTCTCTTAATCTTCATCTCTTGTTTCCGGAACTGCTCGCGTTCCTTTTCGTCCATTCCGTCGACAGTCACATCAGCTTCCTCAGTATCAGCATCAGTACCATCTGGTTCTGATTTGCATACCGCTGATTTACGACCAGCTTTTCTGATCTTCATCTCATCCAGGACGTCTTTGATATGCATATAGAGCGCGCCTTTTTCCAGCTCCAGAAGATGACGTTTCTCGTTCAACAAATCAGCAAATGCCTCTGAGTTTGCATAGGCAGTGTCTAGTTGCTCGTACTTCCTCTTTAATTTTTCTACAACTTTTTCCATGTCTGAGGTGCGTTCCCGTGACAAGCACTGGCCTATAAACATTAAAAATACATTTTCATGTCCATTTTCGACATTGACTGGCTGCTTTGTCTTGACAACAAGCATCGGTTTTTTAATATCCCCAGAATTCTCTTCACTTGTCGTCACTTTCAATGGCTTTACATATTTATGACCATTTGAAGTTGATGCGACACTAGTACTATCATTTTTATCAGTCGAATTCCTGATACTATTATTTTTGAAATTTGATTTACTTGAACTATCAACTATACCAGTTGAATTTGTACTTAAATGGTCATTATTTTTAGTCTTTGCAGTTTCAATCCACGTTTCCGTTGAATCAACTTTAAGTTTCTTCAACGTTATCTCGTCTCCGAGTGATATCTTACGTTTCGTTACTGAGTTTTCACGTTTTATCAGTTGCACCGATGGCGTTAATTGAATTTTGGTTGGTGATGAGTCGCAGTCGACTAAATTCTTCTATAAAAAAATTAATAATTTTTATAATAAATAAACAAATAAATAAATATTTAACAATAATTACAAACCATTGGCGAATCTTCTTCATCATCTGATGATAAACAAATAACCTCATCACTAGGCATCTTATTTATTTATTTAACAAGTGTCTTAATTAACAAATCATAAATATAACCAAATATATTTAAATATATATCTTTAATCAATAGCATTTATCACTGGAACACAAGCAACAATTATTATTATTAATAATAATTACAAAATATAAACTTTTTATAAAAATTAAAACTTCTGGTCTAATGACAATCTTGGAAAATAATTTTGATAACCACTCGGTGCAATTTATGATTCAACAAGTAAATTATCATTTGTTTATCAACCCAATAATTATTATTTATATTATAATTATTTACTTATTATTCGTAGGGTTAATTAGTAAACTTTTTTTTTTCCAACAAAGTTGACATTTTATTTAACTTTCACTTTATTTACCTCGAGTACTTTGTATTTTTAAATATACATATTATATATATTTATTATATATTTTGTAACATATATATATCGTCCCACAGTTTTACATTCTTCACTCTATGGCTTTTTTAACTAAAACTACACAGATTTGAAAACTTGTACAAATTATTAATCATCAAAAATATTATCATTATTATTATTATTGTTATTATTATATAAGATGAATAGATTTATCAAGTGCTGCCTCTCGAGTCACTTTCGAATCGGCTGCACAGAAATTAAATTTTACCGCGCAAATAAAAAGTATTTCTTAATTTACATTCGCTATAATAATAATTATATAAATATTTTTAAATTAACGCGCCAAAAATAACTATAAGTACTTAATGATTAATTAGAAAATTTATTTAAATTAAAAAAAAGAGTGACGTTGAATTTTAACCGAGTTCTCAAGTAAATAAAAATATCAGTTTTCAAATTTCGCGCCAAATTGCGCTACCGCCGTAGCACGGATCCCTGAGAGAAACCTCGCAGCACATTTTCAGAAGTGTCATCTGTTAAAAGGATTCAAAATTAATTAAATTGGCTAGGATAAACTCGAAATGGAAGACGTGTCTATTCAAAATTATTCATCGTTCATTTAATTTAAGAAAATGCCGGTAGTGTAGTTTTTTTTTATATTGTTGAACACGCCATAATCACACGTGTTTATTATCAATTCCAATCATGGCAGAAATAGGTAATTTGATTAAATAAATATTATAATTAATTGTAACAATATTTTAAAAAATATAAATCACATTGCAATAATTTATTTTCTTACAATAAGTGGATTAATTTAATCCCAGTAATTTATTTTTGTGCTACTGGATTCCCGCGTCGGATTGTTGGTGTAAACACGTGTCTTTTGTTACTCCAATTGCTTAAATTAATTTATTTACGTCAAAATAATGACCAATAATCTATGAATCGTCAATTATTAATATTACTCTTCGTATATCATATTTAAAACACTGGATTTTCATAATGATTTTTTCGAAATCTTAAGGTTATGCTGAAGAGTCTGCGGGGAATAAAACAAATTCATTTATTTAATTATTTTCAGAGAAAGCAAAGAAGAAAAATAAGAAGAAATCGTTGGGAGATATCCAAGTTGCTATGGATTGTAAAATGGAACCATCAGATATACCAGAAAAACTCGATTGCAAAGACTGGCCTTTACTATTCAAGGTTTGTATTTAAAAAGCCACTTGATGAATGCGAATGAAGCAAACATGAAATAAATTTCAAATTTTCAATAAATAAATTAAAATAATAAAT
The DNA here is from genome assembly GCF_026212275.2 of Microplitis demolitor. Lineage (NCBI taxonomy): Eukaryota > Metazoa > Arthropoda > Insecta > Hymenoptera > Braconidae > Microplitis > Microplitis demolitor. The sequence goes on along the minus strand of NC_068551.1, from coordinate 1,385,137 downwards.
GATAATGAACTTAGCAGACGTCTAATAATTTCTAGATTTTTTTTCAAAAGGATAAATTATAAAAAAAAAATTTTTTTCAAAAAATTGTACCTATTGTTTTATTAATTCTCTACATGTGCATATTTTTTGTTTATTTAAAAATTTGAAAAATTACTACTTGTCAGTTACACATACTTTGATGGCTGTTTTCAATTACTGATTAATTAATCCAAGTAATTATTTTTTTTACCACAGAATTTTGACAAAATGCTAACAAGAACAAAACATTTTACTCCATTGACAAGTGGGTCAACTCCGCTCCATAGAACTCTGTCAGAATACGTAAAGTCAGGATGTATAAATCTCGACAAACCATCAAATCCATCATCCCACGAAGTGGTAGCATGGATTAAAAGAATTCTGAAGGTCGAAAAGACTGGACACTCTGGTACACTTGACCCAAAAGTATCAGGATGTCTGATAGTTTGTATCGACAGAGCAACTCGTCTTGCCAAGTCCCAGCAGTCTGCTGGAAAAGAATACATAGCAGTCTTCAAACTTCACTCAGCCGTCGATAATATGCAGAAGGTATGAAATAAAAAATAAAAACTGCTGTCTATTAATCTCTAGACTGCGGTTTATTGTTTTACAAAAAATAATAATTGTTTGACTGTTGGTGTCTTGCAATTAAAAAATTAATATCAATGCTTCAGATAAATCAAGCGCTGGAAAGATTACGCGGTGCGCTGTTTCAAAGGCCTCCGCTGATATCAGCAGTAAAACGTCAGCTACGTGTGAGGACCGTGTATGACAGCTGGTTCCTCGACTACGACAACGAGCGCAACATAGGAATATTTAAAGTTAAGTGTGAAGCTGGTTCCTATGTTCGTACTATTTGCGTCCACTTAGGTCTCTTCCTGGGTACTGGAGCGCAAATGCAGGAGCTGAGGAGAAATCGTTCCGGTGTTCAGAGTGAAGAAGACAACATGGTGACCATGCACGACATTTTAGATGCCCAGTGGCTCTACGAAAATCATGCCGATGAGTCTTATTTGAGAAGAGTCATAAAACCATTAGAAGCTCTCCTGGTTAATCATAAGAGAATAATTATGAAGGACAGTGCTGTAAGTACTCAGTAGTCAACAATTACCCAGATCTTGGCCTGTCATTTTATATAGATTTAATAATAATTTTTTTTGTCTACTGCAGGTAAACGCTATTTGCTATGGAGCCAAAATAATGTTACCCGGTGTCCTGATGTACGACGATGGCATTGAGTTGAATCAGGAAATAGTCATCGTGACAACTAAAGGCGAAGCTGTCGCTTTAGCAATAGCCATGATGACTTCACCAACAATGACTGCTTGTGATCATGGAGTCGTTGCTAAAATAAAACGAGTAATTATGGAACGAGATGCTTATCCTCGAAAATGGGGTCTTGGTCCGAAAGCTTCGATGAAAAAACGTATGATTGTTGAAGGAAAATTAGACAAGCATGGAAAACCCAATGAAAATACTCCTGCTGATTGGCTTTCGGGTTACTCTGATTATAACCAACCTGCTGTGCCTAAGGCAGAAGAGAATGGAGTCAAAGAGCCAGCGGTGAAACGTAAGCGCGAAGAGTCTGAATCAGGAGAACCAGAAACTCCGGCTCTGGCGATAAAACAAGAGCCTCAAGAAATGGATGTTGACCAATCGCCCAAAGAGAAGAAGAAGAAAGACAAAAAGAAGAAAAAGGAAAAGAAAGAAAAAGAAGCAGATGCTTCTATGAACGAAACCATGGAAACTGAAGGAGAGACAGGAGTAAGTTTTGTTTAATCTAAGACTTTTGTAATTACTTTTTAATTAAATGTTTCAAGTATTTGAGTACTTGGTTTACTAATCATGGAATTTTTTTGTTACGCAGGAAACACCCAAGAAGGAGAAGAAAAAGAAAAAGAAGAAGAGCAAAGAAGAACCACAGGAATAATTTTTCAATTATTTTTCAAGCAATCTCAGATGATTACTGTATATAAATATTATGTAATTCTTTACATTTAATTTCTGATCATCAAACAGGCTTTGGGATTAGATTTTTGTACCATTTTTTCAATCCCACAATGTTTAAAAATTTATATCTAGGTGTAAGGACAATATTGTTTTCCATTTTTTTCTCAAATGACTTTTCTTTAAGTTAATTTACATAAAATTAAACTTCTGTTATGTAAGAGAAAAACAAGCATTTACTAGATTATTTTCTAATAAAGTATTTTTAAACTTTACTTTGCGGTTTTTATTTTATAATTAATAGAAAAAAAAATTATTAGGTAGTAGAATAAATATTGAACTTTATTAATAAGTTAATAAATATTAATGTATGTAAAGAAATAATTTTTTTACAAATTTACATGCAGAATAAGCGTCTTTTTAAAATTAAACTCAGTCTTTTTTCTTCATTTCAAAAAAAACACTCTTGTAAATATTATAATTGTCTGGGTATAAATGCGCGCCACATTTGTACTTGTCCTGATTCTTATACATTTTTTTATAATAATACTTGTGCATCATTTCATCATAAAAATCTTTTAAATGCGTAACTTTAACAACAGGGAGAAAAATCAAAACGCCTGAGATAAAAAGCTAGAAAAATAAAACAAATAAATAAATTTAAAAAATACATTTATAAAATAATTACTGATTAAATTAAATCCTTACCGAGCAACGTGACATTAAAGACATATTTCCAAATAATTTTTTACTCTTCATCATTGTAACGGAAACTAAATTGATTCCAGCAAATTAAAAAATTTAAATATTGAATGCTAAAAATAAATAAAATGAAATTTTAAAAAATTTACCAAAATCATCTCCAAAAAACTTGACGATTTATAAACTCCATTTTAAAATAATCAACTCGCAATTAGTGACGTCTAAAAAAAATGAAAAAACAATTTATTTAAATATTAAATAATTAATTAATATGACAAATAAATAAATTTATTTACTAAATAAATATATCAAGGTTCAGAGATACACAACAGCAGTTTCGATATTCGATTTATCTCTATCTGATGAAACTATAAAAATAGTTACTGCATAAAAAATTATTTGAAATTTCATTACAACAATCTGTCAAAAAAATTTTTATTTCTTCAGTCATTACTCCCAATTATTTCACTTACTTGTTATTCAAAATTGCTTTTAGTTTTTTTTTTTTTTGCTAAAACCATAATATCAAACACGCTCATATATATAATATGTTGGTATACCTATTTGCGCATAAATATATATCTATACTCTCCACCATAAGTGATTTCAGCCACCGGAAGCAGCGCAAGTCAAAAGAAAATTTTAAATTCAAATTTATTTGAATTATTTTTTTTTTTTTTAAATTATTATTTAAAAAGAAAAATTTTTGCCTGCAGTAAATTTTAAAATTGATAAAATAAATAAAAATATATAAATAAATAAGTTGTCTTGACAATAATTTAAGGAATGCGACGCTAGCGCCATGAGTCATCCGGGAGCTGAACCGGAAACTAAACAAAATCTCGATTATTTCGCATAGACTGAAAATTTTTTTTTTGACCACTAAAAGTATTTATTAAATTCCAGTATATTTAAATAAAATAAATAATTTATAAATAGTAATTATCTAAATCGCGGGTGTTTATTTAACGCATAATTAATTTATAAAATAAAATAAAAAGTGAATAATAGTTTGAGATAAAAAAAAAAGTAATAAAATAAAAATTTGAGTGAATGGAGATATAGAGAAGCGAGTGAGAGGAGACAGGATCCAGCAACAGTCGGAATAACGATAAAAGTGACATCTCACGACAAAGTTGATAATTTAAAACGCATGACGTAATTGTATTGATCGCAGAAGAGAGAAGAACAGAGAGCCAGCCGAAAGTCGTAAAGTTTGCTGGTGGAGTCCGTGTCCGAGTCGCGCATTCGCCATCTTGGACGAATTGTGAGAAGAAGAACAAGTATACCCAATAAATTCGTTAAGAAACGTATATAATAATCATATACCCCGAGAGAGTTGTGTGTAGTCCCCACAAAACCATTTTAAAACATTTTTCCCAAATTAAATCCGCGGCGATCGTTTATTAAATTTATTATTATTGGGATTTAAATCCGTTTGTGAACTGATACCCATTTGGACGGACCAAGGTAATTTGTTATTTTCATTTATTCTTTCTATCCTCTAGTACGCATCCTTTAGTTTTCTTTTTTTTTTCTACGTCTCCGCTCCTGCTATTTCGTCAACGCAGTTTGCCGTCCAATAAAAGGGACGAGAAAGTCTACTGGATAGTCTGTAATTTCAAGTGTAATTATTTTATTTGTTGTAGAGTCACGAGCTTTTTTTTATTATTTATATCCCGTTATTTGTGTTATTTTATTGTTTAATTATGTGATTAATTAAATTAAGTGTTCGCTCTGGGAATTTAGTGCCGATTTGTTTTGACTACGGGCCATTTGACATCGGCGACTTTTGCGGACAGGGTTGGGTCATTCAACGGCGTCAATTCATCCCCATTCATTCATTATTATTATTATTGGTAATATTTATATTACGATAATAATAATATTTAATCAGTAATTATTAATATTTTTTTTATTGATTAGTAATTAATTATAAATATCCTCGTATTATTCGGCAAGTGAATTTAATTATTAATAAATTTATTTATTTATTTATTTAAAATCAAAGCCGCCAATAATGTCAGGAGACGTTGAGCCACAACTAAGTATCGCCGTCTTTGTCTTTCGGTCTCTTATTGGACTCCCGCTCGTCTAAACGCGAGGCAATGCAACAAAGCTTTTCCTTGGCAAACTACGGACACAGCCAATTCCGGCCTCTTGTCAGCCTTTTACGTTCCATTGCCGCAATCACGACGCGCTAAACTATTATATTTTTATTTATATTTATTAATTTTAATATTTATGTATCATTTAAATTTTTTTTTTCGCGCTTCGTATCAGAAATTTACTCTCGCTGTTTAAGTTTTTTGCGCACTTACGCATTCCATTGTTATCATCTTGGTATCAATTTGAATATTTTTACGTCTGATGAGCTGGTAAATAAATAAATAAATAAATAAAAGAATGAATAATTATTTTTTTTTAGACAAAGGGTTCGTTCGTTGGGTCTGAGTGGTACTAAATGGTTGCCTGCAGACAGCATGTCTACTCTGTCGGGGATCGTGTCGAAGGGGGAGAAAGGAAAATCAAAGTTTCAATCGCTAGATATCAATAGTTTGTACCGGGTGAGCAGGGTAAGTATCGTAATTATTAAAAATTATATTAACGTTGATTGATAGTTAACGTAAGACAATAAATTTATCCAGGGAGAATCATTGGAACAACACCAACAAAAAAGCACATTACCACGGAAACATGGAATGCAGAGTTTGGGAAAGGTGCCTTCGGCACGGCGTCCACCGGCTAATTTGCCTAGTTTAAAAAGTGAATACAGCAGCAGTGATCCAGCTGTAAGTCTTGTACCTAGTGGCGGAAGCGGTTGGGCAACAACTAAGGAACAATCACCTAATACTAATACTACAACAACTACCAACGCAACAGCTGCTCCGTTATCTGACACTTCAACTGTAATTTACACCACAAATTTATTACCCAATCGCTTCATTACAACTTCAATCTTGACAATTAAAACTACAATATCCCTGATGATTTTCAGACTAACTCATCGCCACAATGTGCGCCTGCGACGACCTCAGTCCAGCCATCGGTGGCAGCAGCTTCACCTCCATCACAGCAACAGCAGCCCCAGTCACTGCCAAGTCAGCAACAGCAGCAGCAGCAGCAGAACACAACCCAGTCTCCACATTCCTCCGAACAATCAGGGAACAAATCATCATGGAGTGCAATTATGAGCAGACCCGGGGATGCCGGTACGTCAATATCAATCTATCAATAATTAAATTACTGTAATTTTAATTTTAATTATTCGCTAAATAATTAATTACATTAGAATTTTATTTAATTATGAAATATATACACATATTTATGATGGGTTGTACCAAATCAATAGATTTACGGTACTAATTATTATCAGCGTTAGTGGTGACTTAGACGTGTTGTAAGACTTTTAGGGACATCGATACTTAGTATCGATATGTCCCGTTTTAATGTAGCAAGTAAACTAATACAGTAAATATAGAGTATAATAATAGTAATAATGATAAAATAAAAAGAAACACAATATGAAATCGGGCGTTGTCGATCGAATGGCGCATATTAATCGATAGGTACACCCGTCGTGTCAGCTGCGGTTGGTTACGCGGGACTCGTGGGGGGCGGGAGACCGGGAAGAGGTGCCCTAGGACTGAGTTTCCTCGCCCATCAGTCCCCGCAGTTCCAACACGAGTTTCCCAGTCTCAGTGGACAGCCCTCGGTCTCAGTAACGAACAGCAACAACGGGAACCAACAGACTACCACTCAACAGTCGTCCTCCTCGACAGCTTCAAATGTCATCTCGGTCAATGCCCAGCATCAATCGTTGCTACCGCAACAGCCGTATCCCCACAACCACTCAGGTGGGATGCTGTTCGCCAATGTAGCTAACTAGTTTTCCGATTACTGTCCTTACCAGTAGTCTGTTTTTTTTTTTTTTTTAATATTTTTTCTCTCTATTTATCGACTCCTATTTTGTCACTGCATCTTTTAGGATACAGCTTTTTTTTTTTTATTACCCTGTATACCTCAATCACCTGTTTATATTTATTTAAATTAAAATACTTTTTATTTACTAGCTTTGATGTTTCAGTTGGTAGATATGATTGTAATTGGTTGAGCATAGGAAAAAAAAAATCATTTTTTTTTTATCGTTTGCTAGTTGTCTAAATAATTATTTTATTTTAATGCTTGACCTTGATCCAATGATTTATTCCTAACAGTCCGGGGTTCTCTGCGTCGCTAATTAAAAATATTTAATTACTTATTTTTTAAAATTTAAAACCAATGATACATCATTTTATTTTTATTTTATTTGTCTGTAAAAATACTGCACATAAATAATTATTTATTTTTTAAATGTTAATGCTGGTTGTCTTGTTTTATTTATTTATTTATTTTTTTTAACTAAAGAACAAAAAAAAAATAACGTTGATTATTTTTTTATTCAATAGGTGCTCCAGTAGGACAGCAACAGTCACAAAACCGCGAGCTGAATGCCCAGTACGGACCTGGACCGAGTCTGCGGCCACAAAGTAATTACGATTAATAAATAAATAAATTAATTTACGTTTTAATTTAAGTACTGGGTAAATAATTGTGCTTTTGAACGATTAATTAAATTAAATAATAAATTTTAGCGGAGGGGAGCTGGATACAAGGTGGAAGCCGCACACCAGGAGCTGGAGCTGGTACAGGAGGTGGGAGTACTCAGGTGGGCCAGGGCCCCCCTGTAGGTATTGTAGGAACGCCAGGACACTCAGAAGGACTAGGTGGCGGACGTCCGAGCTTGGGACAGTCGCCTGCCATGGGTTCGGTCCCGGCAGGCCAACCGAATCAAGGCGCCGCTGTATCCTCGAGTGGAAGCAATGCAACAGCAGCAACTCCTGGCCCAAATTTACATCACTATCGTGGACTTATTCCCCCATTTATGTACAATCGAGGAAACTTTCCAGCAGCTGGTGGTTTTCCTCCACAAATACCGTCGAATATGACAAGTGCAAGTGGTGGAGGTGGAGGTGGAGGAGGCGGTGGCGGACCCCGGCCGCGTTTCAATCCGACCGACCGTTTTACGCCTCAGTCTCGAGCCCCGCAGGAGCGTGAACGTCCCCCCGTGGATGATGAAGTTATTACACGTCCTATTATTAAGGAAGAGGATTTAACACGAATGGATGATATTTCACATGATCCTGGTTGGGCTGCCCACGATGATATTGATTATAATCAGAAACTGGCGTTCAGTGACGATGAAAATGAACCAGATGCTAATTCACACGTTAATTCGAGTTCTAATAATACAAATGCTAATGCAATGACTATGAAAAAGGATGAAAAGGTGGAACAGTCACCGCCGAAAGATGATAAAGTTCAGTCTGATAGTTCGCTTGACGACAAAGAAAGACTTAGAGACAATGAATCGCCTAGAGACACTAAAGATACCCGGGGTGATTTGTCATCAGCACATCGTCCGTGGTATCAAGATAGAATAGGCTCCGGTCAAGGTGGCCCTGGTCCTAACGGACCTCCGCGCGATTATCGTGGCACCAATGGCCCTCCGATAAGAGACAACTACAATCAATCAACCCAACCGCCCATGCGTCCCGCTCATCCTCTCAGAGGAGTCGAGGAAGAAGAAATATGGAATCAACGTAGACGTGAGCACGGCGAGATAGTTGCTTCGGCTGTCGTACGTGCGCGTCAACGCAAAGAAGAAGAGGAAAAACGTTTTCAAGAATCTAAGCAGGCGGCAGCTAAAAAATTACAGGATTTAGAACAAAAAATGAAAAAGAAAATGGCTAAGAAAGATGATGATGCTGTGTCTATTCCCGAGACGAAAGGTTTGATAAATATTCCACCAGTGCCTATACCCGTGCCTGAGTGGGAGCGCGAACGAGAGAATCGCGAGCGTGAAAGCCGTGATCGTGAACGTTCACGCACATCTTCCGAGGGTAAGGATGAGAACAATAAGGTAGCTCGTGATTCACGTGACCGTGAATTGATACGTGAGAATCGCGACACTAGAGATACCAGAGACACCCGAGACACTAGAGACACCAGAGACACCAGAGATAATAGAGACAACAGAGATACTAGAGACATTAGAGATACCAGGGAAAGCAGAGACACTAGAGAGCCAGCTGGTGATTTTTCTTCAAACCGTTCCAATTTTATTAGACCACAGGATGTTACACGCGCAGAAAGAGAACGCGACCGTGATCAGCGTGAAAACCGTGACCGTGATCGCGAGAACCGCGACCGTGATCAGCCAGCATTCTCCCGGCAATTCCAGAGTAATTTGCCACCGCGTTTTCAGAAACAGCAAGCCGAGAGAAGCGGTGGTGGGTACAATCGCGTCTCACCAAGCGCCGAAAGAACAACTTCGCAACCCAACGTCCCCTTTTCTCAGCAATATGATCCAGCAAGATGGTCCTCTCACAACTCATCAAATTCAAGCGGCGTCAAGCAATCTCACTCAATGCCACTGCCACAACGTCGTCGCACTGATTCAGACATAACTAATCCACTTGATGACGATCCACGTCCTCCGTCTCGTGATCACGGAAACCAGCGATCACGCGATGACAGATTCCGACCGGCTATACACCATATATTTGATTCCCGTAAATCTGGCTACCATGATGACTACAATAGAGGCAGCGGAGGAGGCTACAAAGACGATTACGCACGTGATCATGATGATAGACAACATGGTGGTCGTGAATCCTGGGAACGTGAGCGCGAACGTGATCGCAATTACGATGATAACAAAGACAGAGATTCACATTCACGTAACTCACGGGACTCGCGTGACTTCAAAGACACTCGAGACTTTCGTGACCGCGATACCAGAGACGGTCGCGACAGTCGTGATGCTCGCGACAATCGTGATTCCCGCGACAGTCGCGATACCCGTGATAGCCGTGACATCAGAGAAAAAGATTACGAAAGCAGTTCGTACATGAAACAGTCAAGCCAGCAGGACTCTATGGATGATCGCGAGTCACAGCGGGAACGTTCTGAAAGCGGAGAGTGGGCTGGAGATACCCGTCGTGATGAACGCGGCCCTTCCACTGACGACAATCGTCGTGAGCCTTTATTAATATCCCGCGATGATCGTATCGACAGAAATGAACGACCACAGCGACCGGATTCACGCGACTCACGTGCATCCCGTGAATCAAAAACTTCTTCCTTGCGCGATGATGATTTTCATAAATCACGTGATTCGTCTTCTTGGGTTCACGATTTAACTGATTACGAGGATAAAAAACGTGAGCTGTATCGCGATGATCATCATCGTGAGCGTGAAAGAGATAGGAGACAAGTCCCCGGTCCTATTACCCGTGAAAAACTCCAAGCAGAAGAATTGAAAAGCGAAAAACGGAATCTCACTCAGCTTAAGCGTGGCGGTGGAAGCAGCAGCAATAGTGGAATCAGTAGCGGAAGTAATGCTGGAGATTCAGACAAAAAGGATAATAAAGAATTACCTGCGGATACGAAAAAAGAACCGGAAGTTTGGAATAGAAAATTAGAACGGACTCCCGAGACAACGCGATCTGCTGTTACTGTCGAAAGAAATGACAACTCACCGAAAGCCTGGGCAGACGCTGTTTCACCGACCTTTGAAAAGAATGAAGAAAAAATAATTACTCAAGAGTCTGCGGCTAAAGATGAAAAAGATATAAGTGAATTGAAAGCCAGTATGGAAAAATTGATCGTTGAAAAACGTGAAGAATCGCAGCACAATGAGGAAATTAAAGATGATCCGAAAGACGAGAAACGTGACAAGAATGTGAGGAATCGGACCAACAGTGGCAGCTTCCGTGGACGGGAATCATCATCACGTGGTGGCCGTACATGGGGCGGTGCTTACAATGTTTACACACGTGGATGGCGTGGTTCCGAGACACGTGGTCGCCGTGGTGGCGGGTCGCGATCAATGGGACGTCCTGGTTCTGCTAAAAGTGGATCATACGGTCACACGGATTCGGAAGTAAGTGGGGATGAAATTTCTGGTTCAACTGAGTCGAGTAAAGAAGAACGAAGATCTGCTGTTTCACCCAAACCTGTTGCCCAGAAAAACGACAAAGATGAACGCAACCGCGAAGTGTCAAGACGCGATGACAAACGCAGCAATGAATATCCACCGAGTCGCGGTGAAAAACGCGGAGGATTTGACGGACGACCAAGTCGCGAAGGTTTCGCGCCCTCGGGTGAACCTTCTAGACGTGGTCGTGGTGGGTTTCGATCACGTGGAGCAACTTCCGGTGGTAGGATGGAAGGGTATGGACCACCACCCAGCAAGAGCCCGTTCTCCACCGAGAGAATCAACGCCGACGACAAGAATGCCGGGTCACAGAGTTCTCCATCACCGGCGATAGAAGTCGACAACAATCAGAGCTCAACAATTGAGTCATCGGACGATAAGATGATTGCAAAACAGCAAGCACTCACGGCAGGTATCACTGGTAGACGCAATAAATCACCAAACGTACCAGCCAATCAAGGAGGGCAAAAACATGACTCAGTTCACGGCAACGTGAGTCATCCCGCAGGATTACAGAAGAATCAGCCGAAGAAAGATGACTCGAGATCCAAAAGACCACGCAGTGGAAGTCGACGCGGGCGTGACAACCGCGAGCGTCCTCGTGGTGGAAATCCAGTTAAGTCTAATTCAGCTGATGTTGGTAACGAAGAGTGGGAGACAACTTCGGAGAACAGCGAGGAACATATTGATGATCACAAGGATTCGCGAAATGCTCACAATAAACATCGCGGTGGCGGTGCTGGTGCTGGGGGTAATCAGACTACTGGAAATAATAACAGTAACTCGCAGAATAATCGTAGACATGAACAAATAGGTAATAATCGTGATCAACGTGAAAAATCTAAATCTAACGTCAGTTCACGTGCTCCAGGTGCTGAGAAACGAAATGCACAGAACGCTGCTTTTAATCAGCGCAATCATTCCGGTAATATGCTACCACCCCAAGGTGGAGGTGGCGGAGGTACACAGACACAAAATGGCAGACCAAGGAGTCAAGGATCCGCTAACAGCGGTCCGATGACGGAAAAAGGTCTGAAGGAAACGACAATTAACCGCGTTGATGAAATAAAATTAAGCGATCCAAATCTTGTGGATCAGGTGATGAAAGATATCAATAAAAAATCACAGAGTCGTGATAAAAAATCAGTAGAATCGGAAATTGAGGCCAATAGTTACTCGACTGGTGGTGATGACGGTGGGAACAGTGCTGAAGATAAAGTCGACGCTGATGGATTCCAGGAGGTTCGGTCGAAAAAGAATCTAAAAGATTCCCGACACGGACAGTTGAAGGAAGAGCCCAATAAACCGCCGTCGCGTAGAGAAAAAGACAAGGAACGTGAACGCGATCGTTCTAAATCAAAGTCCAATGGGCCGCAGCCTCCTACGCCACAGCAAATTCAAAACATACCGCCTCTGTTGGGTCAACCAATTCCACAACCCGCAAATATGCCCAAGTCATTTGACAGGAATCCGAATCGTAATAAACTTGCGCCCAGATTCCAGAAACAGAAGTTGGCTAAACAGCAGCAGCAACATTTGAATTCCGATGGCAGTACTGACTCAAATAAAGTAAACGCTAATTCAAATTACATTAAAGATTCATCAGCCGGTAACGGTGGCAACGGCAACGGAGGCAACGGCGGAAGTGGTCCAGCGCCACCCCCATCTGTAAATGCCTGGGATAAACCGTTTACAAGTCAATTGAGATCGAATTCACCGAACTCGAATATTCCAGCAGACATCCAATTAATGTCCGGGTTAACTGGCTCTGATCATCAACACGACATCAACGAGCAAGTAGCATCTGCCGGTAGCAGTCAGCGTAATTCACCAAGTGGTGAAAAAATAATAAAGCCTACGAAAGAAACGACTGTTGATAAAAATGTGTCAGATGCGTCGTCGCCACCCGTTCAAACTCTGATTTTTGAAAACACGAATTATTCGAAGACAACAAAGACTGGTCCGGAGATGGCGATCAAGTCGAAATTTTCAAATCACATGAAACCGCCTCAGCGTGTTGTCGACAAACGCGACATGGATGACGACACCAACCAACTGCAGCATCAGCAACAGCAGCAGCAGCAGCAAGCGCTGTCAGTTGCATTCTCCAGTAAGCCTGCTAATGAATTGATAAAAGATAAATCTCAAGATCCGATTCAAATGCCACTGTCATTCAACAAAAGTGAAGACAGCGCTGATATGAAACTTGACTTTACTTTTGACGCTGACTTATCACAATTAACTGATGAAAAAAGTAAAAGCATCGGCATGCCGCGGTCAATGCACATGACCGGCGTCCAAAGCACCATTTCGCCGTCAACTGCTGAACTTAATCTTAAGATTGCATCTGTTAAGAAAGTATGGGAGAATGCGTCGATGCCGACTGTAGTAGAGCACGAGGACGGCAGCGTTGTATCCACGGCAAATAGTTTTCCTCAGAGTTTCGAGACCGGGGATGTTGAGGACACGTACAGTCCGCATCCGCAGTACAATCAGAATAACATGAAAAATGAAATCGCGACCTCAACAAATGTATGCAAGGTGAGTTTCATTTTTTATTAATTTTATTATATATTTTAACAATTATTTATCACGCAACCACGTGTCTCATTAACATTGACTATGACATCACTAGAAATTAACCTCAGTTTGTTAACTTTATTTTTTTTAAAGCCATACTCAGTTCCCTTCACTTTTTAAAAATTTTCAATGACTCAACTGTCAAAAGTATAAAAATTTTATTATCAATTTTGACATCAATTGGGAGTTTAACGAAATTTGAAAAATAAATTTCAGTAAAATTTTGATGTCAATTTTATAATTCCAATTTCAAAATTTTGTTTGACTCCTAATTAATAACTAAGTAATTAAAAAAATTTTAATACATTCTGACAGTTGAAGAATCCCCTCAACTCCAAAGTAGAGCTTGGAATTCATTTACTCGCTCAATCATCCTAGTCTATTTTAAATGAAATTTAATTATACCGTTTCTTAGTAATTAACAGTAAAATAACTTTATTTTAAAGTAATAATTACAACCCGCGGGTAAGTATGGGTAATTTAAAGTGATGTGAATAGATAAACTGATAACGAATAAAATAAAGAAAAAACGAAATGTATATACAATATTATCCTGTCCCCTGTGGGAAAATGCTGACTCTTTGCCTGATGCGCAGCTGGTTCCCCCGCAGGTGAAGCCGCAGCAGCAATCCTCCGGGAGTGGCGGCGCGCAAACAGGCTCCACTGTACCTGGTCCCAGTCCCATTGGCCCTGGCCAGAGTCCCATTGGGCATCCGCCAGCCAGTCTTCAAGGTCCCCTGAGTCCTCCTCCATTCAATTCTACTGGACAACCCTCTCACATAAATTATCAGGTAAACAAAATAATCACCATCATCATTAAATGTTCAATAATTTATAATTTATTAATTCAATAAACAAAATATTTTATAATTAACAGGAATTTCCACAGTATCCAGGATCACAGGCAGCACAGTACGGCAGTATGTCTGCTATTCCATCGCCACCAGCAGTACTATTTAATACTGGCTCTGGTCAGTTACCCGCTCAAGCTGGTAGTCTTTATGGTGCATTCCAGTTGGATCAGAGTCGATCACCTTTTACTCAGTATCCACCATACGGTCCTTCTCTACAGAGTTCATTTAACCAACAGAACGTCTACTTACAACAGCCACCGCCACCACCACACGCTCCCAATGCAGCAGCGCCCGACATGTATCAAAACAATTTGTCACAGTATCGTATTCCCGCGGCAGCTGCTCCGCCTTTTGGACAAAATCAACAGCTAAGCAATAATCCAAACACTGTCTTGATAAATTCATCCTCAAATTCACTCATGTCAGCGAGTGTCAAACCTTCATCCCAGTCTATTGGCGCTATCGGTACCAAGGCGCCACATTTTCAAGCACAATCTGCTCAACCCAATCAAGTAATTATAGTTACTCATCAATTATTATTTTAGCTACTGCTGAAATTATCGATTTATTTATTTATAAACTCATTCCAGTTGGCGTACATACCGTATGATCCAAACCAAGTGCTAGGTGTCAGTGGAAATTACATGGGAAATTCACAGTTGGTTCAAAGACCTGGTCCTAATGTACAGCAGACAGCTAATAGTTACTACAGTGCAACATCTGCTGGTAATTATCAACAATGCTTGGAAAAAAAATTATTTATTTATTTATTTATTTAAAGAAAATGAACTAGGACATAAGAGCTAGACCCATATAATTTAAAATTAATAATAATAATAATGTGCAGATGTATTTCCCGGGTCGCAAACGGGCTTTTACCAACCCGGAGGCACACAACAAACGGGTACACACTACGGTCTCCAGGGGTTTGGTCAGCACAGCCAGAGTTTAGCAACTGGTAATGCAACGCCCGTTGGTCTACAGAGTTTTAGTTCGCAATTTCTCTCTGGATCGGGACTACAAATAGCCGCGGCAGCTGCTGCCCAACAGTATCGTAATCCCACTGGTGGATTACAAGGCCCGGCTAACGCTGCGGCAACTTTTCTCAGCAAACATCAGCAACAAGAACAACCCAGACAACTGAAAAGCCCATCGGGGAATCAACAAGATGTTTTGGCTTCAGTTTTTAGTTCAAGTTAGTACTTTTAATTGTTTATCAATTATCATTTACTCAATTAAATTATCTTAATGTATTAATTTATATTTATTTAGCACCACAAATACCGTCACCTAAATCACGAAATTGTAAGCAACAATCGCAATCTCAACAACCACAGCCAAGTCCAACTCAGCATCATAAATATCAACAGTATCAGGGCGTCAGTCAGTCTGCTCTGGTAAGCAGCTACAATAACTATGTATGTATCATTCATCATTAATTCATTTATTTATTTATTATAATTGATTACACCCCTGGCCGTTTATTTTTAACATCCACTAGATTGTTCTGTTATTTAATTTCATCAGCAATCATCCAGTAGTTGTTTGTTTAGTACAGCTTACTTGTGATATGCTAGTTGATAAGCTCAATTAATTAATTTAGAGCCTATTAATTAAATTCTAATCGAATAATTCGTAACTTTTCAAATGACTCGATTCGAATTGAAAAAATTCTGATTTACTTTGACATATTGATGTTTTATTTAGAAGAGAGTTTAGTTTTTGAAGCAACCAAAAGTAATTTTTTTATAAATTTGTACTTGAGCTCTATTTATTTCTGACTAAAATTTGAAAAAATATTTGAAAATTTACGAATAATTCGAAAGTTTGAATTATTCGCATACCTCTATATTGATGTTATTGTTAACGTGAATAATTAATTAATCATCTATATTAATTTAAAAAAGGTTCTTCAACAAAATGTCCGTGGAATGGGTATGCCACCACGTGCTGGTATCCAACCGTCACAACAACGCTACCCGCCACCAATCCAAAGACCCGTGGTGCCATTTCCACCGGGTCCGAACCCCAACAACCCAAGTCAGCAACAACAAAACTGCATACCCTCGCAACAAAACCAAGTGAACCGACACAGGCCCAATATTCATCAACAGCAGCAGCGTAATATTAAAATGCAACAGCAATATTATTCGGGACAAGGTCAGTTTCGAAATGGTTAGTTAAATTTTTTTACTTATCTTTATTAGTAATAAAAAAAAAAAAACACATTTTTTTTTTAATTATGTCGGTATGGTTTTTTCTTTTTCAGTTTTAAATTAAGATTGAATTTAATTTTTAGGCAACAAAATAGATCCGAGTGATAAAGCTGATTCACACAGCGATAAAATAGTCGATGGTAATGCTGGTGGACAAGGAACTGGTAATAAATCAAACGTAGCACAGCAAGATACCGATAATAAAGAAGAAGTTAATCAACAAAATGAGTAAATAATAATAATAATAAACAAGATGATAATGAATAATAAATTTAAAATAAAATATATCAAGTATCATTTAGACTTCACGCTACACTTGAATTATGAAAATGGATAAAAGTAATTATTTAAAAATACCCAAGAGGTTTATCGATAATTATGAATAAAATAAAAAAAAATAATAATAATAATTAATAATTAATCAACACAATTTTATCGACACAACATATAGTGGACACGTATATTTAATCAATTATCGATTGCACTGGCTAAATAAGAACGTGCAAATCACTGTCTTATTAACTATCGTAGTTGATTAGATCGATGCATCAAGGATATAAAAAAATATTTATAACAAAAAAAATATTATTAATAATAAAAGAAAGAAAGAAAAAAAATAATTAAAGTAAAATGGCAGTTATGAAGAATGAAAAAATAAAAGACGCCAGACCGCAGGACGTGTATGCATACTTTGCCTTCGTAGCTTAGCGAAAATTGCTATACCCAATTGTTCTTACTCAGATCATAAAAAATATAACTACATAAATACACAAGAACGTTTAATAATAACCAAGTCTAAGAGGAAATCGATATAAGAAGGAAAGGAGGGGAAGAAGGGAAGAATGAAGATTCAAATAAACAATTTTATTTAATCGGGATTCCCAGCTTGGATCAGTGCTCATGATTATTTTTCTTTGTGAATTTTTCCGGACTTTATACATATATATATATATACAAATATATTATTAATTAATATCGTACTTGATATAAAAAAATAAAAAAACCCGAACCACAAACGTGATCTTTCAATACGGAGTCGGATGTCTTGACTCTCGGCAAACGAAGAAATGAATCCTGCTTTTATTATTGAAGCTCGTGATTTGTATGAGGAACAAAAAAAGGATTAAAATAAAAATGGACTGTCTCGTTGAGCGGGAAAGTGAATTTAAAAAAAAAGTTAATAAAAAAAAATATGAGTGAGTTTTGGATTGTAAAATGTATGACGACTGACTTAATAAAGGCTGATATTGAGAAGCGCGGTGGTGTTTATTTTAAAATTCACCGTCTCTCGGTAATCCGTCTTTTCCGTGGAGGAATCACACTGCAGCGTAACAACAATTAAATTTAAATTTTAAATATTATTAAAATCCGCTTAATGCATCGTGAGGATTTAGTGCATTTGTTTATTATTTTTTTTTTATATATAAATTACTACTATTAATTATTATTATTATTATTATTATCATTATTAATTATTAATTATTAATTATTATTAATTAATTGTATTGCACAGTACTTCCTCACATTAGAGCAATCGTTTGGATTAATAAAGTTTTAAGTAATGAGTAATTAAAATAATAATTATGTGCTACCGCATAAAAAAAAACCACGAAAATAAGTCAGGAGACAATTGTATATTTTCCAGCTTTTCATTGCAGTTGAGCATTAATTATAATAGTTGATGCTAATTCAATAAATTTAAAATAAAAACTAAAAAAAATGATTAATTAATTAATTGAAAATAAATCATTAATAAAGACTAGTATTTAACAAAAAAATTTAATTAAAACTCGATAGTTTTTATTGAACAAAAGCGTACTGCGGTCCATTATTCGTGTTTATAATTTATAAATATAAATAACCCACGTGAAAATTATCATTTTATCTCTTAAGATCTCAAGCAAGCGGCCAGGGAGCTAACAAATAAAAATATATATTAGTTCATTTATATTAAAGTACTGCCAGTCGCATTGTCGGCAATTAAATTTAAAAAAGAAAAGTTTTTCACGTCTATTTGGGTTCGAACAGCGATTGCTTATAAAAAAATAATTGAGGATCGCTGTCATGTCTAATGGAGTCTCATGGTGTAATTATGGATTTTTAAATAATTAATTGGTTAATTAATTAATTAATTATATAAAGAATGATTATTGATAAGTAATGGCGTTTGAAATTATATATGCAGTGGAATAGGTCGCCTAAGATGATATAGATGGATGGTAAATAATTATAAATATTAATAATAATAATAATAATGATAATAAATGTGTAATTAATTATTGATTATTAAAATCTCATGTCACTGTCCTATCACAACAATTACACGATAAAGTGCAACGGTAATTAATAATTTAAAAAATAACAACGCGAATTTATGTAAATTGATAATAAAATAATTAAAAAAATTTATTTATTTTTTTTTTTTTTTAATTGCTAGTGTCGGTTAAATTTAAAAATGAAACATACTTGGTACAATAAATAACTAAAATAATAAACGAAGGAAATAAATATTAATATTGATAATAATAATAATGAAATTAAAGTTTATTTAATTTAAGGCGTAATGAAGGTATGAGTGCCTTCAAATGTGCTGACGCACAAATAAAATCAGAGCCACAGTAATCGGTGTCGTTTTTTTAAATTTAAAATAAATAGGAAATGAATTTATTCGCGAATTAGTTTAAATAATAATTAAAAATTTTAAACATTAACACGATTTAAAATATAAAATTTTACACCGATCCTTTTTCACTTATTGATTACTTTTACACAGTCCGTTTATTAATTTTTATTACTATTACTATTATAATTATAGTTATTAATTACATTAATAATTAAGTAAAGTAATGATGAATTATTAATTGCATGTACCTCGGCTGATATAAAATATTTGTTTTGAATGCGAGCGAGCACGAGTTGTATGGAAAAAAAAAACTAAGAAAATTAAATTTTTTTTTTTAAGTCTTAGATAATTAATAAGAATCGAAGCTAAAAAATGAAAATATTAAACTGATAAAATTATAAAGTCTGTTTAGTTACACAGAAAAAAAAATTTGGCGCGAAAAATTTTTTCATTTAAATTGAAAACAGAAATTTTCCTGGGGCGAAAAAAAAATTTCTAAATGGAAAATATTTTTCGCGCGAAATTTTTTATTTTTGTGCACGACTGCCGCTTTTATGAAATTAAAAAAAAAAAAGTGTGGACTTAGCTGCAGCTTGGGGGTCTAGTCTGTCAATTAATAATGAACGCAGTGCGTTTTTAAATAAATAAATAATTAATTTCAGGATTAATGATATTTATTAATAATAATTAAATGAAAGATTATTTAATTAAATGAATATCAATGACTGACAATACGTGTAGATAATTTTTTATTTAAAAGACAGAATTTATTATTAGTGTTACGTAATAAATGACAAAACAAAGGAATGATAACTTTTTATTATTAATTGATAATTAAATTAATTAATTAATTAATTTATTAAAGTTAATAAAGGCAGACCCCCGAGTTTATGTTTAGTCTGGATTAATATTATAAGTAGTTAACATTAAAACTTCACAATCTGCTACACGTTAATTATTTAAATAAATAAAGTTGAAGTAAAGAAGTAAATTCGTTTATTGAGGCTGAGATGGTAGAATTTGAAATAAAACAGACCTGAAGCGAGATATTATAGTAATTTTAAATAAAATATGTAAATGAGGATAATTGTTAAGTAATTTATGAATGACTTCCGATATGCTAGAACAATTGTTTCTCAAATTAATTGATAAACAAAAAGATAAATAAATGAACAATGATTAAAATTTACTGCGACTTGGGTTCGATTATTCATTTATGCATTTATTGTGTTTATTTTTTTTTTTTTTAATAAACAAGATTAATTATTAGTAAAGTAATAAAAGAAAAAAAAAACAAATTGTGTTTTATTTTTATTTATTTAATTAAGGAAGTGAAGTAACATCACTAGCGAAGATTTGCTGGTTTAAACGAATACAATTTTAATTTATTAGAGTAACAATATTTAAATGAAGAAAATTTTGTTAATTTAAACAAAGGTAAGTTATAAATTATATATTTATTTAATTTAAATAATGTAATTTTTTTTTTTGTAAGAAACAAATAAATTTTATATATCCCAAAAAGTAAAAATGAATGAGTATAAATGTAGCAGAGAGACAAATTTAAATTGTTAATAAACAGAGTACAAAATTTAAATAATATGTATAAAAAATGCACTTATGAATTTTAAAATTTTTTAAATGCACATTTTTCTAAATTTTATTTTATTAATTATTTACTCTATTTATTAATAATTTTAAATTTGTCTGATGTCTGCTAGCTTCACACTCATAAAAATGTCCACAAAAAAAACCAACAGTACAGAGAATTTCACAAAGAATCAGTTGATAAAATAATTTAGTTTACAAAATTTAAATCATTATTATTATTAAGTGCGCGGGAGTATTCAAAAAAAAGAAAATAATAAATCTGCGCGCCCTAGCGTTCAAAATTTAAAAACTCGCGCGTTAGCGCCATTTTGAATTTCCAAGCGGTTATCTTATTTAAAAAAACCAAAATAATGAGCAATAATAATGTTATTTGCATTAATAACTTATTACTCTACAAATAATCACAAAAATTACAAGACAAATAATCACCGAAAATTCATTTTTGCTCCAAAAAAATTTATCACAACTCAACTCAATTAAAAGTAAGTAAAAAAAAAGATTTTTGTTTGTTTACTCAGACTAACCTCTAAATGAATATTTTAGCTTGTGTTTACATCAACCAGCCTCGAAATCACCAGGAGTTCCTGATAATAATTAAATACCAGGATGTCGGGTAGAAATAAACGGAGCGAGAATATGTCCGATGACATGGACGTGGATCCAGCGGATACGACCGGTCTCGAGAGTGAAGAAGGTGGTCTGAGGATTGACGAGGACATTTATATACCCCCAGCACCAAAAATATATCACGCCAATGAAAATAAAGGGCCGCGGTTGATCATCCAGAAAATAGTCAACAAGAATTTCAAGAGTTACGCGGACATCGTCGTGATTGGTCCATTCCACCAGTGCTTTACGTCAATCGTAGGACCTAACGGAAGTGGTAAGAGCAATATCATTGACGCGATGCTATTTGTCTTTGGTTATAGAGCCAGTAAAATCAGGTCTAAAAAAATATCGGAGCTGATTCATCGGTCGGGCGAGCATCCGAACATCAGCAGCTGCACGGTCGCTGTTTATTTTCAGAAAGTCATTGACCTGAATGACGAAGAACGCAAGTACGAGGTAGTGCCCAATAGTCAGGTGGTGATCTCCAAGACAGCTTTCAAAGATAACACGTCGTTTTATGAACTCAATGGCAAGAAAGTGCAATTTAGAGAGATAGCAAAGTTGCTCCGTGATGAAGGAGTTGATCTGGACCACAATCGCTTCCTAATTTTGCAGGGAGAAGTTGAGCAGATCGCTCTGATGAAGCCAAAAGCTGCTAATGAGCATGACTGTGGTATGCTGGAATTCCTGGAAGACATTATTGGGACTTCTAGATATAAGGAGCCGCTGGAGAAACTGGCGGTCAAGGTGGAGCGCTCATGTGAGGTAGTCACTGAGAAATTGAATCGGCTGAGAATTGTTGAGCACGAGAGGGATGAGTTGAAGGAACCGATGGAGCTGGCGGTTAATTATATGAAGTGTGAAAATGTAATTACGAAATTACAGCATCAACTGTATCACTGCAAGAAGGCTGAGTGTGAATCTGATGCGAAAAAACACGAGGAGCGACACGAAGAGATTTCTGAGGACTGCAAGAATCTTAAGGTTGAGATGAATAAAGTGGTGAAGGATAAACAGCTGAAGAGTGATGAGTTGAAGGCTAAAACTGGTGTCTGGGATGAGATCCAGCGACACTCGGATACGGTTACTGTTAAATTTGACAAGCTGCGTAAGAAGGATGAGAACTTGCACCAGGAGTTGGTGGAGACGAACAAGAGACGGAAGGGAAACATGGCTACGGTGAAGGCGGAGAAAGAAAAGCTCGAGCAGCTGCAGAATGTTCCAGAGAAGAGTGCGAAGGACATCAAAGAGTGTGAGAGTTTGATCGAGAAGCACTTGGTGGCGCAGAAAAAGGAAGAAGCTGCTCTGGAGAACCTCATGAGCACGCTCCATGAGAAAACTGAACCACTGATGAAGAAGCGGGTTGATTATGAAGCCCAGCTAATGTCCCATCGGAAAAAAATAGACATGGCACAGGCCGCTTTCAATTTGGCTGAATCTGAGCTTCAGCTGTACACCTCCGTCGAGAAGGTTGAGAAGGAAAAGCTCGAGAAGCTGCAGTCGATGCTCAAAGAAACTGCGGAGACTTTCAAAGAACGGCAGGCGAGGCTGGCAGAGTTCGAGACTAAAATTCCGGCGACTGAAAAAAGTTTGCTGACAATGCGGAAGAAATTGGACGAGATGAAGGCGCGCGATGATAAAGTCACCACTGAAATCAAGCGGATGAGGATACAGGTCGAGGAAAAGAAGTCAGCGATGCACGCCACCAGGTCGAACAACCGGATTCTGGATGCGTTGATGCGAGAGAAGAGGGAGGGACGATTGCCTGGAATACTTGGTAGGCTTGGAGATCTAGGTGCTATCAATTCCAAGTACGATGTCGCTGTTTCGACTGCTTGCGGGAGGCTTGATAACATTGTGGTGGACAGTGTGGACACTGCTCAGAACTGCATTGAGTTCCTGAGGGTCAATAACATCGGGCGGGGTGTCTTCATTGCGCTGGACAAGATCCAGAGATTGGTCTCTCAGTGTCAGAAAAAAATTACTACACCTGAAAATACTCCGAGACTTTTTGATCTCATCACTGTCGAAGATCCTCGAGTCTTGCCAGCTTTTTACTACGGATTGTACGACACTCTGGTTGCCAATGACCTGGAGCAGGCTTCGAGAATCGGTTACGGAGCTAAACGTTACCGTGTGGTGACGCTCAAAGGCGAGCTGATAGAGACTTCTGGTACGATGAGCGGAGGAGGCAGGACTGTGTTTCGAGGAAAAATGGGACAGCGTATTGTCAAAGATGGACCTAGTGCTGCGGAAATTGAGAAGCTTGAAAAAACTTTGAGGCAAGTCAACGACGAGTGCTTGGAACTAAGGACACAGCAGCAGCCGCTGGAGATGGAGATTAACAAAATGACTGCTGAGTTGAATGAGATGCGGGTTAATAAAAATAAATATAGTCTAGATGTTCGATCGATGGCTGACCAGCTGCCCAAACTGAAAGCGCAGCTGAAGATCCAGGAGAAGAAGGCAGCGAGTGTTGTTTCGAACCCGGCGAAGGTCAAAGAGCTGACTAAGGTTGTTGACAAGGCAAAGAAAGAGCTGGAGGAAGTGCAGCAGCAGTCCCAGGTGATTGAGAGCAAGGTCTCGAAGGTGAACAAGCAAATAAATGAGCTGACCGGTGAGAGAATCAAAGAGCAGCAGAAGTCGATACAGAAAATAGTCAAAGCTATTGACAAAGCCAAGGACGAAGTATGCAGGCTCCAGGTATCCATCAAAACATCAGAGAGAAATACTCAGAAGACCAAAGAGCGGATTGATAATCTCGAGAGTGATATCAAGAACTGCGAGGCCAGGATCCATGAGATTCAGAAAGAGAAACGCAAGTACGAGGACGACGCCAAGGCTTTGCTGGTTATCATCGAAGAGTGTGCAGAAAAATTGAAAGACAGAGATGAGTTGACTGTCTCGCTGCGCAAAGAGCTGCAGGCCCTCCAAGAACGGGAAGACAAGATGAAGGCTCTAAAGATTGACTTGGACCAGAAGTTGGGGGATAACAAAAAACTTATTGCTGAAGTACGTCAGCGTATCAGTGACTACGAGCGTAAAATAGCAGTTTTGAAGCTAAACGACATTCCAGGTGAGACTCCAGATGAGCTGAAGGCTCTCACCGATGACGACGTTGCCGATCTTGATGCTCGAACAATTGCTGCCAATCTAGCTGCTGCCAAAGAACGTCTGCCCGAGTCAGTGCCAAGTATGCAAGTGATCCAAGAGTACTTGCAGAAGGACGCGATCTTTTTGAAAAGATTGTCTGAAGTTGATGAAGCATCAGGGGAAAGAAACAGAATCAGAGCGAGCTTCGACATGATAAAAAGACGGAGACACGATGAATTCTTTGTGGGGTTCTCGGTAATTAATTCAAAACTAAAAGAGATGTATCAGATGATCACCTTGGGTGGTGCTGCTGACCTGGAATTCGTTGACTCTCTGGATCCGTTCACAGAGGGAGTTATTTTTAGCGTGAGACCGCCTAAGAAGTCGTGGAAAAATATAACCAACTTGAGCGGAGGTGAGAAGACATTGAGCTCTTTGGCTCTGGTCTTTGCTCTCCATCATTACAAGCCCACTCCTCTGTACTTCATGGACGAGATCGACGCCGCCTTGGATTTCAAGAACGTCTCTATCGTCGGCACCTACATCAAAGACAGGACCAAGAACGCACAGTTTATCGTCGTGAGTTTGAGGTCTGAGATGTTTGAACTCGCGGATACTCTCGTGGGAATTTTCAAGACTCACAACGCCACCAAGTGCGCGGCTATAAACATGAAAGTCTTTTCAGAGAAAAATCCCCAGATCGCACAGAAAGAAAAGGAGAGACAGGAACGATTCATGACGAACGCGAAGAGAAGCTCGCAGATAAAGAAAATCGGCTGTTCGCAGACGATACCCTCGACTTGTCCCGCGGCTCTGGAGCACAGGTCCAATGTCAGTGATACCAGTCCCACCACCAGCAGCAAGAGAGAAATGAGCAATGTCTTGAGAAGACAACTCCAGTCTCCGAAATCTAAAAAAATGAGGCGCTCTGCGCTCCGGAGAGGACTCTCGGTTGATTGCCTTAATCTTTCGTCTCCATCAAAGTCTTCGGAAGGAGACGTGGAGAAGAAAAAGAGAAGAGTTGATTTATTTAAAAAATAAATTTTATAATTAATTATAATAATTATAGATATTTTTCTATTATTAAGGCTAATGAACTTTAAATCAACTTTGAAAATAATTTTTCTACCTGTGCATAAAAAAAAAATCATTTATTTTTAGACTATAAATATTTTTATCATTATAAGTAATTGTTGTTACTTAAAAAATATCGTACAAATAAAACATGTTAATTAATTGGTAATTTAACTTTTTTTTTTAAGTAATTTAAATATTTTGTAGTAATTATTTAATGATAATAATTATTTGTATATATTTTTTTGTTTGAATTTAAGATAAAGTCAAGTAAGTAAACTTTTTATAAATATTTTTTTTTTAATTGTTTAATTAGTAATTCATAGTTTAATAGAGGAAACTCTATTTAATTATAATTTTAAATTTTTAAATAAATTTTAAATAAATAAGTAAAGAAATTAATTAAAATAATAAAATTGAAAAAAATTGGCGTCCTGATTTTTTAAATATTTAAATATGCATTTTAAAATTTTTATTCTACTTGCATTTATTTATATTTATTCAAAAATTTTAAAAATAGTCAACTGTCAACTTATATATTTTTAGGTTATTCTTTTTAATTTATTTGTTGAAAAAAAATTCAAAAAATTGATAATTGTGTCCCAACTTCATGATCATTTTATTAAAAAAAATTAAAACAAAAATATATGAAAATTTAAATAATAAAAAAGATATCTTCAGTTGATAAGTTAATTGTGAAAATAAAAAAAAAAAGTGTAGATGTCAGTTGGTGCTTTAACCTGCTGTTGTATCTCTCGCCACGTTGGAAGAGTTGAGTTGGGGTTGTATTGCCTCTGAAAACAATTATCTGACATTTAATATTTTTATTTAACTATTCGTCTCTATCACAAAAATAAACATAGATCCACATATCTGTAACTACATGTAAGTAATTATTGTAATTAAAAGTAGTTGCTAAAGTAATCATCTATTTATCATCACCCAATCAGCATACGTGTCATTGAACTGTAACTTACTGACAGCAATTAACACCAATAATATTTTTCTGTGTTATTTAAATTAATAATCACGATGATTTATTTCAATTGATTCTGATTTATTTAATTAATTAATTAAATAAAATTAAATATTTACAGAATTTAAAAATGAAGGTGAAGGAATTGTTGAAGACTGTCAATGTGGCCTGGTCGCCAAAAGACCAATACCCTATTTTATTAGCAGCAGGAACAGCTGCCCAACAATTAGATGCCAGTTTTAACACATCAGCAAGCTTAGATTTATATTCGCTTAATTTAGAGCAGCCTGGATATGAAATGGAATCAAAAATAAGTGTACAGAGTGAGCACAGGTACTTATTATTGTTGATAATCATCTGTACCAGGTTCTATGTCAAGTCCGGAGTTGATAAAATTGGTGATTAATTTTTTTAGGTTTCATAAAATAATTTGGGGAGCACAAGGCTCCAACCCGGCAGGGATAATTGTCGGTGGTTGTGACTATGGTTCAATTAAAATTTACTCTGCGTCAAAAATGTTGTCCCGAGAGTCTGACAGTTTGGTGAGCAACCCAGACCGTCATACGGGACCAGTTCGCGCCCTGGATTTTAATCCATTTCAGACGAATCTTCTGGCTTCCGGTGCCAGCGAGAGCGAGATATACATTTGGGATATAGTAAATACCCAGACGCCGATGACACCTGGGACGAGGAGTCAGCCAGCAGAAGATGTTCAGTATATTCAGTGGAATAAGCAGGTCCAGCACATCCTTGCCTCGGCGTTTTCTCAACGTTGTGTGATATGGGATCTGCGAAAGAACGAGCCGATTATAAAATTGTCTGACGCGAACTCGAAAATTAGATGGAAAGTCTTGCAGTGGCATCCGGAAGTTGCTACGCAGTTGTGTCTCGCTTCGGAAGACGACCAGGCGCCGATAATCCAGCTGTGGGATTTGAGGTTCGCGACGTCTCCGCTCAAGACCCTGGCTCATCATCAGCGAGGAGTTTTGTCGATAGCTTGGAATCTTCATGACTCGGATCTGCTGCTGAGTTGTGCTAAAGACAACACGATCGTCTGCTGGAATCCTAACGCTGATGCGCCGAACGATCAATTTTTGTGCGAACTTACGCAGACTAATCAGTGGAACTTTGACGTCTCCTGGTGTCCGAGGAGTCCTGGTCTTATTGTGGGCAGTAGTTTTGATGGCCATGCTACTGTTTACTCTCTGCTAGGTGGACAGTCTCAGGCATCAACAGAAACAGCCAATAAAATAGTCGATTCTTTTCCTGGAATGGATCCATTCACTCAGGCACCGCCGGCAGTTCAACGAGAGGCAGCTCCAGCGCTGAAGAAAGCTCCCAAGTGGTTGAAGAGACCCGTAGGCGCTTCTTTTGGGTTCGGAGGCAAGCTCAGTATCTACGAGAAAGAAGTTGATGCCAACAACGCACTGATGCGACCCCGCGTTTTTGTGAGTCAGGTGATCACCAACCCAGACATGGTCCAGCGTTCGCAGGAGCTAGAAATGGCGCTCAAGAGCGAACAATTCTGGGATTACTGTCGCGGAAAAGCTGACAGCACCACCGACGAACACTTCAAACGCGTCTGGAATTACGTCGCCGCTTACTTCAGCGAAGACATCACCAGAACCTTTTTGGACCTTCTTGGGTATAATGTACTGAAGGTCAATGAAAAACTCAAAAAGTTTTTACCCGAAGAGGACATAAATACCGTCACCGACGGAGTAGCGAAGCTGGAAACAAATTCTTTGCAAAATGGAATCGGGTTTGACGGCAGCGCAGCCTTTGATGCGATAGCGCAGCAGGAACAGAAGCGACTGACTCTTTCGCCAAAGCCAAAGCAGTCTGCTGTTAAAATTAATACCTCTGACGACGAAGACGGATTAATAACGCAGGCTATTCTCGTGGGAAACATTGAAGCCGCGGTGTCGCTTTGCTTCGCCAGCAAGCGATATGCTGACGCTATTATTCTGTCAATGGCTGGCGGTCCCGATTTGTTGGCACGCACCCAGTATCGGTACTTTGAAGAACACACTGGCTCTCTAAACTCTCTGATTAATTCTGTGGTCAGCGAGAACTGGGTGGAGATCGTCAACACTGGAGACATCACCTGCTGGAAAGAGACACTCGTGGGTATTTTCACTCACTGCAATGGTGAAGAGTGCTCGGCTCTATGCGATGCGTTGGGAGATCGACTGGCAAAGACTGATGACCCGGTTTTAAAAAAACACGCCCAGATCTGCTATGTCTGCTCCGGTAATTTAAATAAAATGATTTCGGTCGCTGAGACCGACATCCAGGAAACTGTTGAGCTGGTGATGGTGATGAAGCGCGCGTTGGAACTTCAAGGAGTAAAAAGCGTTGAAATTGATGGCAACATTGCTGGAGTACTGTCTCAGTATGCTGAGACCCTGGCCAGCGAAGGAGATCTCGAAGCGGCTTTGAATTACGTCGGCAATGGTCAGGACCCGAGGATTGTTATGCTGAGAGACAGGTTGTACAAAGCTTTGTCTTACTTGCAACCCGCCCAGCCGACACAGACTCAGCGTCAAGTTCCAGGACATCTAGGACACCAACAACAACAGCAACAACATCAACAACTGAACCAAATCCCACAGAAACCAGCACAAAGTTACTACAACCCTGTTTCTAAACCAAACTACCAGCCGACTCAGTCCTGGAATACGAACCCACTGCAGAATTCCTACGTCATGGGCCAGCAAGTCCCAAGCATGCAGCCTCCAAGCCAACCATCAGTAAATTTAACCTACGGACAGCCTCAAATTCTTCAGCCACAGACTCCACAGCCTCCACAAGTTTCTCAGCCCCCATCCGGTGGAAGTCAAGCAGGATCGCGACCATCCAGCGTCGGTCCGCAGTCCAGACCCAAGTATATGATCGATCCTTCAGTCAAATCAGCCCCTTATGCTGGATATCAGCAGCCATACTCGCCCCAGGTTCCAGCTCCGGCTTTCAATCAAAATTCTTACCAGTCCTATGGTAATTATTCTTCAAATCCTTACGGGCAGGAGCAGCCCGAGCAGTTCAAGCCCAACATCATGACACCGGCTCTCCCTGCGAACCCTCCGTCTATTTACGATCCTAGAGCTCAGCAACAGACACCCCAGGGTCCACCACAGAGTCAGTTTAAAAACGAACCTGCTTATCAGCCGGGTGCCCAATCTGCCGGCTGGAATGATCCTCCCATAGCTAAATCTTCTCGCGCTCAGGTAATTTTATTATTTATTTATTTTTTATTAAATTACTTATCAACGGGCTCAGTTACTTTTATTTCAATTTAATTAATTAATTATTTAATAATTATTTAAAATGATTAGCCAGTTATGGCTCTGTACTGCAAAAAAGAAATCTCAGCGGAACATGCGGGTACCAGAAGATGGCGAGCAAATAAACAATCAAAGAGTACTAAGGTAGTCTGATAACTTTGTGGGTGATATGAAAAAAATATAAAATAGTGGAATGTTTTTATTGGGTGGTGACTGATTCATTATCATGATCATCAGGTTTTATTTACGTACAATGTGTTAATGAATATTTAACGCAGCTTTGCATAAAAAATATTTATATTACTATTTTTTTATTATTTTTTTATTTACATGCCGAGCATCGCACGAGGGAATCGTGTAGAGGATCATTGCATTTTAATTGTTTTTTAAATAATTCATTAATTGGAGATTTTAATTTATGGATTGATGTTACAGGCTCCTGTTGAAGTGCCGCAGCAGAGCCCGATTGTCCATCCGTTGTTTGGTGCTGCACCACAGCCAGATTTTAATAATGTGAGTTGATAATATTTTTACTCAATTATTTAATTAATTAATTGATCTATTGATTAATTTATGTATTTATTGTACTGATAGCCGATGCAGTCAGAGTACCATCAAGGTCCGCCAATGAGTAATTATAATTACAATCAAGGGTACGGTCAGAATATGATGAACGAGGGCCAGTATAAACAATTTGAACCTATGAAACCTGCGCAAGCGCCTGAAGTCGCCAGAGAAGTCGTGCCTGAAAAACCTAAACCGCCTATACCTGAAGAGCATGTTCATTTAAAGACCATTCTTGATGAATTAAAAATGCAGTGCTACGAAACTGCTAAAAATCCGGTAATTAAATGGATTGATTAATTAATTTTTTATAGTCAATTTTAATTGGGTGAATTTTTTTGTTGTTTTTTTTTTTTGCAGGCGATGAAGAGAAAGATTGAAGACGTATCGAAAAAATTGGAAGTTCTTTACGATTGTCTTCGCGAAAATACTGTAAGTTTCTTTTTTAAAATTTTTTTTTTATTTTTAAATATTGGCGGGAAAAATATGAGTGACGGAGTATTGGAGTTTGAATAAAATCTGTACACTTGAAATTTTTTTCAGGGTAGACTAGATGATTAATAGAATGTGACTTATAAAGTAATAATAATAATTATAATTGATTTTTTTTTTTTTTAGATTTCCCAAAGTACTTTGCAAGGATTACATCAAATTTCACAAATGATTCAAGCCGGCAATTACACAAACGGGTTAGCAATACATACGCAATTAGTATCAGGACCAGATTTTAGTCAAATCGCCTCATTCATGCCGGGAATTAAAGTTTTATTACAAAGCGCACTTCAATTAGGAGTTTACATTACGTAAATTATTTAATAAATACATTTATACATATTTTATATTTTTTTTGGTAACAATAATTAATACTAATAATAATAATATTAATAATAATAATTATTTTGTTGAACTATGAAAAATTTTCTATACTTGGAGTCAGCAGAGTCGTTTATTAAAATGATTTCTTCGGGCTTTTAAATAGCAATTATTATTGATATTAAAATTAATTTTTTTTTGTAATTAATTAAAAAACTAGATTTATAAATAAATATAACTGTTAATATGATATCATAAATAATATAATAATATAAATTTGTTTTGCTGTCAATTATAAGAATTTTTTTTTTTTACAAAAGTAAAATTTTATCAAAAGTTCGTGACAAGTTCGTTGACTATAATTATTTTAAAATAATTATTCTGTTGATTTATTCGATGAAGATATCGTGAAGTCACGGTAATTTTGTTAATTAATTTTTTTTAGAAAAAATTGTGGTGTAATTAAAGAATATATGAAGTTAGTTAGAATATAAATATAAGTAAATAAAATTATATATGTAAGTAAAGCCAAATTATATTAAAAAGTTTTTTAAATAAATTACTGCGTATCCATTACGCATTTTATTTGCTAATTTTTTTTTTATTTTAATCATTTCATAATTTAATTATAAGATTTTTACTTATTATTAAGTCCCAATTATTTATTTAATTACAAAAAAAAAAGTAAGAAAAATTATGTTAAATGTTAAAGAATGACAATATAAGTCATATAATTATTGACATATGAATTTTTAAAAAATTATTAAATTACAATTTTGAAATTTCGCGCCAAGGTGGCGCTACCGCGCATTTCTGTACTCAACGTTCAAATTTTTGCTAAGTGGGGGGCGAGAGTATCGCAAAATATCGATTATTTCATATCAACTGACGGTTCGATAGCAGCAGTCAGTATCATCGAAAATGGCAGTAGTAGTCTAGATACTTTATGTTTAAATTGAAACCCAGTATTGCAGTTGTCGTGTAAAATTGTGCAGTAATTTTAAAATTTATCTTTTGTTAATTTAAATTGTGCAGTGTTTGTGAAATGTAAATTGTATAATGTGTCTGTGGTGTTGTGAAGTGTTGAGTGTTCAGTGCTAGTGTAAAGTGTTGCTGATGGCTGATGCTGATATCTTCCTGATTCCTGGTCAAAATCATCTGGCATCGTCTGGTGGGGAAATAGCAGTTAAGTGACGTTGTTTAGCTGTAATACACTTGGAGCAATTTAAATTAAATCTCCAAGTGTATTAGGATACCCTTCTGCATATTATTTCCCCGCCAAGGTTTGTTTAAACACTCAAGTGTTTTTTTTTTAATATTTGAAATTTTTTTGTCATATTCTGCCGCCATTTTGTTCTAACATACAGATTAGAATTATTCTTAAATTTTTAATAATTTATTATTTAAATATCCAATTCTCCGCGCGAATAATAATAATAATAATTAGTCAATTAATTACATATATGACAACTCTTGGCTAGAGTTTGGGCAGTTTTCGAATACTCCCTTTGTAAAATGTAAATTGTGCAAAGTGTTTGTGGTGTCGCTAAATGTTCGGTGTTCATGATCTTGAAATTGACAGACAATCAACAATTTTCAAATTTTTTCCACTGGATTAATTACAAAAAAAAAAAAAAAACTAAAAATATGCACATATAGAAAATTAGAAAAATTACAGGCGCATTTTTTTTAAAATAATTTTTTTTTAAAACTTATCGTTTTGAAAAAAATTAAAAAATTATTAGACGTTGACTAACTTCGGTATCGTAAGTGTTCAGTGTCCAATTCGCGTTTTTGCTACGACCTCCTTTGGCCCGGGTCAACAATTCCATACATGGATCACAATGTGCTATTTTCTTCCCTTGGTATATAATATACTGTTTTTTTTAACAACTCTGTGGATCTGGTAGAATTATTTTAATTGTTTTTCTGCTAAAAATTTTTTTCAACCGAATTTAAAAAAAAAATTGAGTCAATAAATAATTAGTTATTTTTTATTTGGGTCATATTAATAATGGAACAAGAAAAATAACGATCTTCAGTGTAATACTTTAATCAATAATGAATTATAATTTTTATAATTAATAATAATAATGAAGTACAGATGCCTTTATACAATATGTATAGATAAACGAAGTCGTGATATAATTTTATTTTTATTTCATTAATATTTATTATTCATTTATACTTAAACAATTTGCAAGATTATCATTATTTATATTTTTATTTTATCAATTAACTATAGAGGAAAATCCGAGATATGTTTCAGTTATTTTCAAACGATACTTTTTTTAAATTTCATTAATCATCAGAGTCGCTGTCTTTCAAAAATTTTATTTAAAATACCAACGAATGAAAATATTTATTTCTGTTTATTTGCGATGCTAATTATTTAAATTTATGCACAAAAAAAAATTTCTAACAATTTTACTCGTCCAAAAAAAATTTTTGCTTCAAATATTGAAAACATAAATTTTTTTGGAGAAAGAATGGGCTTTCTCCAGCTACTTGGCTATGAAATCCATGGATTTGCACTCGCGCATGCGCAGCAAAAACTTGTAGAAAAATTGTAGAAAGAAAGATCATTCTTTTACGGGCTCAGCTATACAAGAAAACGTCATAAAAATAAATTTTCCCATAAATTTAGACAGTGCTCTCCTGAATATTCTTTCAAGGCTGGGCTGCGATAATCGAATTTTGAATTTTACTTTTCTTTTAGTTTATTAATTAATTGCTGTTACATAAATTTTTATGGCTTCCGAAAAAAATGTCTAAGACGCTTTTTGAAAGATTTTCATCATTCGAGCGACATAATTATGCAAGACGTAATTAGAAAAGTAATATTATAAAATTCGGTTATAATTCCCACCCTGACCTTTAAAATTTTCTAAATATTTTACAGTTAAAAAATTTTAATTGAACTTAATCGTGCAATTAAAATATATTTTTGATTTAACTTTCAAATTACTGTATACAGAAAAAATTAATTTCTTGGCACAGGAAAAATTGACTCAAGAAATTTTTTGCTCTCAATTGATAAAAAGAAATTTCTTGGGACAATCAAAAATTTTTCGCGCCAAAAAATTATTTTTTTCTGTGTATTACTTTTGAAATTTTTCCAACAAATCACTATTTTTAATATTTCACTATTAATATATTTATTTATATATTTATATATATTAATAAAAATTCATATATTTATATCTTTATCATTTATTTAGATTTATGTAAAGTATATATTTGTCTATACCATATATACTTTATATTTATAATATTTTACATTTTAACTATAATTTATAATTTGTACAGTTATACATTAATTACATTTCATTAATTAATCAATTAATAAATTTATTAATCAAAGTCGAATCCCAGGTGGCGGGTTCACTCGTGCCATTTTACAAGTTAACCAATTATGTTAAAAGTTTACGATTTGATCGTGTTATCACCTTTCAATTAATTAATTATGATTAATAGTCATTAACTTATTATTCAGTCGCTAAACGATATTAATAACAATCGTTAAAAAAAATTTACGTGTAGTCATTTTTTCTTAATAATTATCAATAATAACATATTTTTAATATTTCTGTAACTATCTAACCAAAAAAGCTCGCGAACAATTAATAATTAATAAAATTAATCATATCACCTTTAAGGAGTACGAGTAAGCGAAAATAATAACAATAATAATGACAATAATTAATTATTAATATTAATCTCAAGACTATGTCGAGATTTCGATAACAGGCTCAGCGGTATTATTGTTAAGTAGTTCCTGTTTGTTTCTGCACTTAAGTTCGTACTGTTGAGTTGGAGACTCTTTACCCTCGACTGATAACGCGTCGGTTTCATCCAACGGGGAGACGCCTTCTTCGCTGTACTCGTCGTCGTCGTAGTCGGGCTCCTTGCCGTCGAGTCTGGGTGGGAGGTAGGCAGGATGAGTTAATCCGTAGCCGCTGTCGGTTCCGTAGGTGACTTTTCCCATGAAGGATCTGATTTCGTCGAAGTAAGTGTCCTCACGCTCGTTGTCATTGCTGCTGCTTGGGGAGTCGGCGACGGAGACGACAACACTACCGTCGTCGGCCTCGTGCTTCTTGAGGTGCCGATCTAGGTTAGTCTGCTGGCCGAAGCATCTCTCGCAGAGGGGACACTTGAAGGGTCGCTGTTTGTCGTGGATATTTCTCACGTGCCGCTGGAGGTTGCTGGAGATGCTGAAGGATCTTTCGCAGTGTTTGCACTTGTAGGGTTGCTCCCCGGTATGTGTCCGCAGGTGCCTGGTGAGATTGGCGCTTCGGGGAAATACTTTACCGCAGAATTTGCACGAGTACCGGTCTTTGACTTTGCCGGAGACGTGGTGGTGGTGTGAGTGCGGGTGAGGATGGTGTTGGGACATGACGTTCTGAAAGGGCTTGACGGGAAACGCACCGAGAGGCGTACGGGAGAGTAAATCGAACTCACCGCGAGCGCCGCTCAGTCCGTTCATGAGATTCCCTAAAAAAGGAATCCTTGGAGGTCCGAATGGGTGCAAAGGTGGCAGTAGGCGTGACTCGTTGTGATTCGGTGGTGGAGGTGGCGCTGGAAACCCCGGAAATGTGCCGGTCGGTCGGTACATTGCTTCCAAAAACATGGGATGAATTGGTCTTGGATAGGCCATCGGCGGAGTCGGCGGATTCTCGTGATGAGAAACTCTAGGACTCGGAGCCTTAACCTCGATCTCCATTTTCTCGTCTTCTTTCTCTTGTTTAACTGGTTCTGGTTCTGGTGGTGGACTCGGCGTCTCTGGGGCAGCTATTTTAGGTTTCATTACTCGAAGATCAAGTGGTTGCTCAGCTTCCCCTTCGCTGGAATCGGTTTCCAGTTTTCGCTTAACTACTTTAGTTTCTTGGATCCGTTTGTCTTCATCACTGTCTGGAGTAGGCGTCACTTGGACTGTTGGCCTCGCTGGAGAAGGTCTGAATGTCGACGTAGCTTCTTCAGCCATTGACGGAGATATTTTGCTAGACTGGGGTGGCAGCTGTGGTGGAGTGAATCGTTCTTTCTTAGGACTTTCACAGCGTTTGATTTCTTCTTG
This sequence comes from Microplitis demolitor, assembly GCF_026212275.2. Taxonomy (NCBI): domain Eukaryota; kingdom Metazoa; phylum Arthropoda; class Insecta; order Hymenoptera; family Braconidae; genus Microplitis; species Microplitis demolitor. Next base: position 1,349,058 of record NC_068551.1, on the reverse strand, counting down.
GTGCCGAGGCGACTGCTGGGGTTGCGATTGCTGTGGCATTTGCTGAGACTGTTGCTGGAGTTTAGGAGGGAATAGTAAAGGAGTATTAAGAAAGCTCGGGGCATTAGGAAAGAGTCCCGGATAAGGAGGCATCAGATTATGAGGATAAAATGGCAATCCAGGTCCCAGTTGTTGACGTTGATAAACTAGGAAAGGATTTGAAGACGTCGCCGTTGGTAGTTGGGGCATCGCACCAGGTCTTGGTCCTGCTGGTGTACCTGGCGCTGAAGTCGAGTCGCAGAAGCGTTTGTGCTTAGACAGAGAAGTTCCGGTGCTAAATGACTGGCCACAACGAAGACAGTTCTGCTGCATGCGGCAGGTCGAGTGCATGCGCTTGTGTCTGCACAAGTTTGAAAACTGGGTGTACGCCTTGAAGCAGACTTCACACTGGAATGGCTTGACGCTGCTGTGAATATGAGTATGCTGCTTTAATCCTGAGCTTGTAGCAAAAGTCTTGCCGCACTCAGTACACGCGTGGCTGCGAGCTCCCACGTGGTTCGTCCGGATGTGTCGCTGGAGATTCGATGGATCTGTGAAGACCTGAGACGTGTTTGACTATTAGCTTTGGAAATGCTTTTATCCAATTTACGGTTTTATTTTAAATTTAAACTAGTATGGGAGTGATCATTACCTTTGGACAATTCTCGCAAGGATATTTCCGTAGGTCGCCGTGTATTATTGCCCGATGACGTACAAGTAGTGGGCGCCAGGCGTATGCACGCGGGCAGCTGTCGCAGATGTGTTGGTCCGATGGGTAACGATGTCCTGTTACTAAATGGTTATCTAATCTGTAATTAAAAAAAAAATTCCGTGAGTACAAGAGATTTAATGTGGGAAGTAAAAATTGAGCAGTTGACCGGAGGTTGGAAGTTCGAACCCAGCTCTTGGTTTTTATAATTTTTTTTTTTTCTGGGATTTTTAAATAATTGTCAGAAGGGTGTTGAGTAAATTTGTAGTAGACAAGACGGCGAGGCAGCCAATCGGAAGCAAAATATGATGGTGGCGAAGTTTCCTTATGACGATAAAAGACCCTTTTTGGGTTGTGTTAAAGCGTCTGCCGGAAGGCGATGAAGGAAAATTTTGTCGGTGGATAAAGATAGTGGTAAGAGTTAGAATCGGTATTAGCAGTACACAGAAGTAGGAGTTTTAGTATGAGAAGGATGTTATGGTGTTAGAGGGCATTGATTTTGCGAGAGTTAAGTGTCTTGACGTGTCGTGTTAAGCCTGGTGAGATAGTACCGGTGACGCTGTTTCGCAGCCAGATGAGCTCCGAACACGCAACCGCTGATGATATAGAGGGACGTCGTTAATGGCTCGCACGGACCTTGCTCGGAATTTCCCGATATAGATATAAATATTACTCAGCTCTACCTTAGACTGATCATCTACCTGACATAGGTGAGTGCGAGGGCACGTCAAGAGCCACTTGACAACAGGTGCGATTTGAAATTTTCTCCGACACCTCATCTATCAAACGCGTTACAACGGGTGATATAACTTCAAGTCCTCAAACTCAGTCGGATAATAAATTTTTTAACTGAATTTTGATGCCGGTTATTTTTAATTTGCTTTTAAAAATTCAATACTTAATAGAAATTCTAATAAATGATTTTTTACTTTTAATTTTAGCAAATTTATTTAAAAAATTATGCTACAGAACAAAATGGACTCTATGGGGCAAATTAGGCCACCTAAAATTTTAAAACTATAAAATCTATGAAAAATTTTTTTAAACGGCTTATTTTCCCGCTCACTTGAAAATAAAAAAATCCGCGCTCTTTTTAATAAAAACTGATTATTTAATCACTTGAAAGTAGAAACAGAGAAAAAAAATGGGAATTTTTTGGTCTACAGAGTAAAATAAAAAAAAAAAAAAATGAATACTTACAATTCAAGATCTTGAAATGGTTTATCACAAACTGGACACCGTATTTCACAATCCTCCTCGTCCTCACGATCCTCATCAACAGTTCCACTGTGCTGCGATGCTACAACAATAAATATTAATAATAAATAAAAATTTTTCATCGCTCCATAAATATCTGAGTAAAAAATATATCACGATAACGTAAATAAATAATTAGTGACAACGTTATGATGCTAAATAGCGTGACGTGTTGTTACGACACGTGAATTATTGAATTAAATTAAAAAAAAAAATCGTAACTGCATTTTACGCGGAAAAAATAAACAATAAAATGAATTTTAAATTCTAAATATTTACAAATAAAATATTTACACTGCAGTCGCTGAAGATGAGTTTGGAGATGGGTTCAAAAAATATCAAGAGAAAAATTGTTAAGGGCTCACGATCCGACACTCAACTGGACACTAGACAATACGGTTGTTAAAATGATGCTCCAGTTCGCGGATTCAAAGTTATTATATTGTATGACATAAACGGGCGCTTGGGGGGTGACTATTGTTTGCTATTGGTAAGAGCGGTGTTATAAAGTAGCCAATGGCGGGAGACTCTGTGGTGGTGTTGGTGTTGATGTTAGTGTTGTTGGTTGTTTTCACCCCCGTTGATACACTTGTGACTTTTGTGCATACATATTGTACACTTATAGGCACCCCGGCACCCCGGCACAGCCGAATGTCATGACAGCCGGCAAAATCAGGGGACCGAGAAATGTTGAAGCAGCTAAACGCGATTTATTATTTCCATATTCAGGTGAAATATATATTACAATGCGGTGGATAAACTGGATTCCGCAGTGCTATTTATCAATTTATTTTGACAACTTTTTTAAAATTTTTTAAACTTTGAATTTAAATTTAATTTTTAATTTACTGATGAGTCAAATAATTCCAGTAACTAATTATCAATACTCTGAATCTTGAATTAAAAAAAAAAATTTTTAATTCTAAAATTAAAATAAAAATTTTGCAAAAGTAAAAAGAATATTTAATAAAATTATTATTAAATAATTTCAACTTTTAATAAATGTTTTGTAGAAAAATTGAAAAAAATTTCAGTACTTTTTTATACTTTGAACGTTAAAAATAAAAATAATGATGAATAAATAAAAAAAAAAGGCGGAAAAGAAAGTATCTGTGGTCACATCAGTGATCCTCGGAGTTCCGATCGGCGAGCTCTCAACGGTTATTTAAATCTCCTACTACACTTGTCCTACTATTATTACTATTATATACCATATGGTACGTTCGTGGATGTTACCCCCAACGGACCTTCATGGGAACCGGGCACAGCTCGAACCACCAACGAGCAGTCCCGTATGCTCTTTGTACACATATCCATCCATACATACATGTATACACGCATACATATATATATACCCCCTGCCGCAACGTTGATCGTTCCTCTATCCACAACTAATTTGACGTAACACGCCAGGAATTTAGACAATAGTGTGGTTGACCTGCACGGATAACTTTTTGACAGCAATAATTTTATAACGATCGTTGACGCCCATAAAAACTATCGTGACCTAGCAAATAAATATACTTTTTATCTATATGTATATTCAATAATTATCAGTCGCGATTGATTTGAAAATTTTGAATTCAAAAATTTCCCGCTCGGAATTTAAAAAAGCGAATTTATTAAAATTCTATTTTGTACTGCGAGTTTTTTATGCTGATGACTCGCAAAAGTCAGCGTGTGATTTGTTATTTTGATCGGCAAGCTGCTTTAATATTATGTTAATAAAGTCTATAACTACAAGAGAATCGGCTGGAGTCACGTTGCGGAAAGTCAACAGGTGGGCATCTGAGAATCAACAGCACCCCCTGCCAAGTTAAGTCACTTCGTCAGTTGGTCGTTTGCATGGGAAAAAGTAACGGAAATCAATGTCACTAGTCCTAATATAACGTTTCTCCAAGTGGCCAATACACATCCTCTTATCCGCCCTTGGCATCCACTCGACCCTTATTTACATCCAGTTTAAACAGTCAAAAATAATAATAGTCAAAAAAATAATAAAATTGTATATAAAATATATTTTTATAAGTTTTTTACGATTGTTAGTATTCGAAATGGATCATTAGTCCAATGAATTAGATCGGATCTGCTGATGCATTGCGCGAGATGAAATCCTCCCCCTGTCGCGTGTCTTTTGTCAACTACCCCTTTAACCTCGTGAATTTTTTTTAACCCCGTTATGCGCGTGCTAATCGACAATGAAAGTCATAAATTATCTAAACCCTAATAGAGATATTGCTGACAATCAGCAACATAGATATATGTAGACATTAAATAAGGTATAAAAAATAGCATGGCTTTTAGCTTTTGGTTTGTTTGTCAAAAAAGTCGGACGAAAATAGACATTGATGATAAACTAGCCATAACATTTGGTAGCACGCCCTTTTTTTTTAAATTAAAAATAAATTGATGTGGTTATTTTTTAATTTCAAATTTTTAAAACTATTTATATTTTAAATTTGAATGTTGAATTTTTTCCCCACGGTGATTTTAGGTTTTGAGTAAAAAAATTCTATCACTTTCAAATGTGAATATTTTTGAAAATATTTTTCATATTTAATTCTTAATTTGAATTTTATATAAATATTTATGTTTAAGTATTTTTGACTTTACTCGTCATTGAAATTTAATTTTAATTATGATGTCACTGAGAAATATTTCAAATTTGTGAAAAAAAATTTCCAATTCAAGAAATTGGTTCTGAATTTCTGAGTGACGGCTAATAGAGAAAAAATTTAATTAAAATGTTTCAAAAAATTCTATATAAATATTTTGACACTATTTAGTAGCGAAAAATTTTTCTACCAAAGGCCATCTAGCGCAAATTTTCAAAACTAAATAAAAATAAGAATCCGTCGTATGCATAATAAATAAAAAAAAAAAATTCATAAACTAAGACATTAACGTCGTATAAAAACGAGCTTAGCGATGTTATTTTTTGCAGATGGCACGTGCCGAAAATGCAAAGTTACCTCATCATAATATCTCATTGTGTTCTCGCTAACAAATCTGGCTGTCATTTTAAAAAGCGTGTATCTGCTGTTATATAAACTCACCCCACGTAGGCGTGTTAAAACGAATCTCTTGCAACAAAAAGAAGCGAGAGGCTGCGGCAGGCGCAGATGCAGGCAAGGGTTCGAGGGGCGTTTGATGTCATTATATTCTCGGTCCTAAATTCTCAGATTCCGACTACGAACTCGAACACGATCATCATTTGCCTTCTCTATTAATATTTAAAATTATCTCGGGAAAATTTAAATATTTTTTTTCACCCTTCGTCTTAATTAATTTCGATAATTTAAATTGCTCCTTAGCTCCGACTTAATTGCCCAGCTAAATTTTCACCATAAAAGTGTCTCGTAAAAATTACTCAGTCCCTTAGTTTCCAGCCGAGCCCTTTGCCAACTCCGGCGTACGAAAAATAATTCGAATGTGAGATTGAAAATTGTGAAATCGAACGTCTGATCCATAGGGAATAGAAAAATAGTAAAGGTATTAAATGAACGAAGCTTTTTCGAGGCATCCGTTAACTTGCCCCTCTCTTTATATGAGAGCACTAGAGCTATTGAATACGCTGTTAGACTCTTGATAGTTGTCTACAATACAGTCGCAGTCTACAGTTTACCCTCTACCCTCCACCCTCTTTTACATCCGTATGGGCGGATAGTGCCGCTTCCATAATTACACGTAAACATTTAACCGGAACCAGTCGAGGCCATTTCCGGGGCAGCTTTTAACTCGTGGCAAGATAATTTCAATCTATTTCCTTACAATTGTAATTGTAATATTAATTCATTTGATAATATAAGTGGAGTCAATTGAATTATTATTGTTATTGTTATTTTTGTTTTTTTATAAAATATAAAAGCAGTAAAGTTTATAAATATTACGATAATAATATAGTTAATTTATTAAAATTATTATTCCCTGAGAAATTTAGTGACTCGCTGAGTGTACGCGATTCAAATTTAAACTTTGACAATAACCTTTGTTTTAATTACTGCGACATCTGGGGATCACATTGAACCACCCTCTTCTTTACTTGCCTTTACTTTATAAGAAAATTACAACTATGATAACTCGATAACTATTACGACATTTGTGACTCGTAAACTATCGCGCTAACTTGCCGGAAAAAAATTTTATTAATTAAATTCGGGCAACAAGCCGTTTTAAGTGCAAAATGCCCACTAGATAATTTTTTTTTATCGCGGCGGGAAATTCAAAATTAAATATTTAAAAAACATTTTTTATTTAAATTATTAATTAAGCGAATTTAATTTTTTTTTTAAATAATTATAAAAAAAAAAAATTTTACCTCAGTGAGGCAAGATGGTCATGGCTTAATTTTTATAATAAGTAATTTTGATAATTTAAAAAAATTTTGACCTCTTGCAGCCGTCAGTAAATTAAAAAAAAGTTATAAAGTTAAGGGTCAATTTGGCATTAAAGTGGATCGAGTAACGACTAATCTGTCGAGTGGGATCGTGTTGTTGTTATATTGTGTGTGGCACACGCGGGGACTATAGTTATAAGGCTTAGATAATCAGTGCATTAAAAAAGTCGAGTGTAGGCGGTAGGTGGTAGGTGGTGAGTGTAGTCCAGGTGAATCACGACGGCAGTCATAGAAGCATGACGAGCAAGTCATGATGGCTTTTTACAGCAGTCTATATATATATATTGTACGTAGGATATTGTGAACACGATTTACCCTCCACTTGTCCTCGATCTCGATCCCTCGTGTGTGTGCATACGAACCCCGAGAGTGCCAGTATCGTTACAATTGCCATTAACCATCACCTGCCTGCTGCCAGTCTATCGTAATTGTATGCACACGAGCTCGATTTATATCTGATTTACTGGATTACGTCGGTATTCTATATCCGGCAGTGTCGCGTGCGGCTAAAATCGAGTCTGACTTGTCGATTTACTCACCGGTCTCGCGGTCTGTCCTGTCTTCAGTCGTGTTCTCGCCCAGCATGTCCTGCAACTGAAGCGGCTCTCGCAGACCCATCAGTAATTCTTCTCCTATTGATATATCTCTCAATGTTTCGTAGACCATCTGGAAAATGAACCATCGATTTTTTAAAATTTTCTATAGATTTTAAAATCTTTACAAGTTTTTGATTTCATTCTTTACTCCGTAATAAAATAAAAAATGAAATTTTTAACTTTAAACCTACGAATTTCTTATCTATATGACGCTTCGAGTTATTTTGGTCTCGCAATTTTTCAGATGACTTTCAAAGGCAAACTCTGTAGACTTAACCCCCGAGTCTTTAAACTACTAGGGTGGGTTAATAACTAAACTGGATACGCGTTTACGACAAGTATTATCGCACCCACATCAGAGCGTTGTCCGTCACACAAGTCGTGTGTCTAAGTCGACATTCTCTGGCCTCGGCACCCTTAGCTTAACCTTTCCACCCTTACGACATTTTCCCAAACTCCCATTACAGTCCCCATATTCACTTACTCCATATTCGTATTACTTTCTTAACGCGAATCAAAACCTCTATCACCATTCCCTGAATTACCAAATACTCGATAATTTAAAAAAAAAAAAAGTTGATATATAACAACATATGTAAAATGTATCGTATAAAAATAATTTTTCTCAGAAATTGTTTGTTTAACGTCCATAGAAATTACCAGAGCACGTGCCAGTTATTTAAAAAAATAAATTGACAGCAGAAGTTATTTGTTTAAATTAAACCAGATGGTATTGATTGAATTAATTGCTAGTCAATAATTTGTAGGGAATTTACCTGTCCGGCAACGAGAACATGACGCATATTGACGGCATGTGGACTGGCGGTGCTGCGAATATATTTAAGCCAATTGCTCGGCTCATGTGAGGCATCCAGCCATCCTCTTACCCCGTTTCCGGGAACGCGAACCTGAAAATTCAATTTTTGTTAATTTAAATAACATTATTTTAGTCGATGTTGTTGTTGCTGTTTTTTTTAAATAGTGGGTGAAAGAGGCTTTTAGGACAAGTGATTTTATTTAGAATTGTCTTATTGAACCGCAGGGTCTCGCGACGCATGGCCGGCCAAGCGTCGCGATTTATCCCCTGGCAGCCGCCACCCTAATTTAGCTCATGTGTTGAGACACATCATCGACCCCCGGACAACTATCGCTCGAGTTTTATCGTTAGTTATGAGCAGAGTCTCCCCTTTACACTTGTGACATCATCAACTACGTCGCCGACGACACAACTTCTTGTTATTGTTATTATTATTGTTATATATTGTTATTATGGTCGTTATTCAGTGCACTTGTCGTCATTTAGACCGATTGTCATTGGGCGTGAGAATTCATTTACTTTCAGTAATAAAATAATTTATTAACTTTTATAAATTTTATTTTAAATAAATTATTTTTTAAAAGTTTTTATGTCAACTTTTAATACAAATTTTTTTTTCATAATTTTGATCAAATTTTTTATTTAAAAATTAAAATAGGAATTTATTAAAAAACTGGAATTAAATAATGAATTTAAAATATTAAATAAAAAATCTTCTACTCGAAATTAGTAATTAATTTCTAATGTAAAATTAATTTAAAAATTTAAATAAATAATTTCTACGAAGAATTTAAAATAAAAAATTATAAATTCAAATTTAAAATTATAATTTAAAATAATAAACTAATTATTCCTCGCACTCATAAAAAAAAATATTTACCACCTGCCGACAATGATAACAACGTACTCAGTAACCCGAATCAATAACCAAGTGGATAAGTTAGGTAATGAAGACCGGGCATACAACAGCAAACAATAACTCGTCATCATCAGCACAACATCACTCAGCTACCAGGATATTATCACCGTAATGCCCTCCAAGCCGGATAGAGCAATATAATACCGAGTAGAGAGCTCTGGAGCTTCCGAGGATCTTCTTTACACGGATAATCCCTCAGCATTTAAGTGCATTCACATTTTCCTAAACATTTTAATAAAAACCTTTTCCCAACATTCTTGCTATTCTCTCTTACATCCATCTTCTTATTAATGCTTCAACACTTCTTTCTTTCCTCGATATTTTACTCACTCCCATTTTAAAAAATCAACACATAAAAAAAAAATTTCGTCTGAATTTTTTAAAAAAATTTGAATTTAAAATTCAAATTATTTTTTTTTTGACTCGGAATTAGGAGAAGAGATAGTTTTATATATTTATATAATAGTAACAAAATAAAAATAAGTGCTACAATAAAATAACAAGAATAAATATTTAAGAGAGATTTTGAAATATTTTCCGAGTTTAGTGGAAGAAAAAGATCGCTTCGGTATGAAAGTGAGACTTAAGAAGGATTTCTTTAAAGATGGGCACGAACGACAAGTAATATAACAATGAGTAAGCATCTAAGCATCACACCAGGCTACCAATACGACAGATTACGATCCTCATTCACTTTTTCTGTCACACCTTTGACAATGATGCGTTAACTTGGCGTCCACTGGCGCGGCAATCTGTCTGTTGTACTGTGTGGGTACTCTGCTTTAAATTTTTATTTCATTTTATTATACTTTTTACCCTGTAGTATATGTTTTCTGGCACAGGATCCGAAATTCTGTGTTGGTTACTATTTTAACATTTGTATAGGAAGAGAGAAGAAGGCACAGCAGGCATCATCACCATTCTTTGTCGGCGATCGCGGACATGTGCGGACAATTCGAGCTAAAGATTTACCAATAGGAGCTGCTACCATCTCTTCATTTATGTCACATTTCCATAATCGTGGATTTTACGATGCGGATTTATCGAGGTGACGAAGCTTGAGAAGGTTTTGGGATGATTATGGAAGCGAAGGAACGTGGTCTTGGTAATGTAATCGAGGCGAAGATATTTGAGCCGATCGTGTCGGGGATTTTTACTGCTGACGATTTTTCGAATTCGACTATTGATTTCTCGGTCGGAAATTCGGGTGTAAATTATCTAAAAGAAGGAATTTTAAGCTTTGAATGTCTAATATTTGGATCCGCAGTTTTTTTAGAATTGACAGCATTTTTTTGGAAAACATGGATTTTGTTTTTTAAAATCAAAATTACCAGCTTTGCATTGTCTCCATTCAATACAAACTGAAATTTTTTTCCTGAAATAAGAATTTTTGTTGATCTTTAGCTTCGTAAAAAATTTGTTGGACTAAAAATAAATAAAAACATCGAAGACAAAATTTAGACCACTAACTTACGACAATCGACTCCCAAGTTGCAGTCTTTTGAATTAAATCTCCGAAATGTGATAAAAAAATTAACTGGATTCACAGAAAAATGTAAAATTCAAAGGAAGTCCTCATTATAACCAAGGACAAGGATCACTCCGTAGGGGTCGTGAACTGTCTCCAGATCGATGAGATTCATTGTAGACAGCTCACACCTTCGACAAAACCATCCGTTAGCCAGACCGGAGCTTCTTCGTAAAGAGATTTGTCCTCAGCAGCATAACGGATGGCCACCACAAATGGACAGGATACCGTGCAGTGTCCTGTGAATGGACAAAAAAAGTGATGGCACAGTGTGAAGACTCAATGCATTACCGATGAATAGGGATCCATAATCGGTAACGTTCCAGGTCCCATCAGTGTCAATAGACCCGTTCGTGGTGGATTACGGGCGCTGATTGTCATCTGGAGATCCATCTTGTCCGCCGATGCTTCTTCAAACAAATCTGTCCAAGAACTAACATCTCGCTTTCGCTTGACAATAGATCTGTTTGGAAATTTGTTGGCTTAATAATTTTTTCTATTTTTATCGCCAGTGGGCTGTGGGCTGAATTCAAATTTATAGTCAACCCCGAGCTAAACTGAGTGAACAGAGGATCGATGAGTGGTCGATCATCAAGTGATAGTTGGACAGAATAAGTGATACCGTGTAAAGCGAGAACACAAAATGCTATGACGTAAAAATGCTTTTAGCTTTCACAGCGTGTACTCTCATCCGTGGCGTTGACAGCGCGATTGAAAAGCCCCGAGCTTATTGATACTTTTGCTTTTACAGTCACTTTGCTCTTTTTCCGATCGTTTTAGTTGTTACTGTTAATAAAATACCTAAAAGTTATATAACTATTTAATCCACTTGCAGTGACATCTTTACTTAATGTTGATTAATCCCGGGTTTAATTAAATTCGAGCAATCTGGGAGCTGTTATCTGCACGAAGAACGTCACGCTTGGCGAATTGGAGCAATTTATGTGCTACCTTGTGTATTATAGTTGATATAAATGTGTGTATATATGTATATGTATATATATATTGGGTGATATAATATATAGTTGTGAACTAGAGTAATAGAGGAATAGAGACCGAGTGGTATTAAGTCTCTATGGCTCCTCAGAACAGAACCCGAGCCACAGAGTTGCTAATTGGATCCGCAATCTTGACGAGTTAACACTTTCCGTTTTATCAAAAGTTTATTAATATATATGATGTATATATAGGGTTTTTATTGTGATAATTATTCCAAGTGATTTGTCATTGATTTCATTTAAAATGATATTAATTGCTTAATTTATTGATACAATCTCGAAAAAAAAAAACCCTAAGCGGGATTCGAACCCACGACTTGCAGTTCAGTTTTACTGGAGTTTAAAAACAAATTATGGGGCTAAAAAAAATGTGTTTCTGACTCGAATGAAAGGAAATAAGAATATTTATCATTTGGGCATCGGAAAAAATCCCCAGTTATTGCAGACAAATGATATATATATGAAATGAAATAAAAATAATAAACGTAGGTACTTTGACCCACTTGACTCTCGATACAAAATAATATAATATAAGAATAGGTATATCATCAAATATGATGAAACAGTGCCCTGCGACCCGTGTCTAACTCGCAGCAGATGCCACCCTCGCCTGCTACGTTAACTCCTGGATAATTTTACATGAGGGAAGCTACCCTTGTATCTAGCCGTATAAATTATTATATATCTATCGCGTCAAGCGCAGCCCTTGATGATCCATCATTAGACGGCTATTTACCAGAAAATTTGCCAATATTTCCTACCCCGAGTCAGTCGCGTGCTCCTCTAGGTTCACGAGCTGAGGTTATTACATGTAGTATGTCGTTGACACTAGTTTTTCCACGATTATGACATTGTATTTTCCGAGATTAATGACCTCGCTAAACCCCAAATTCACTGAAGTTGTGTTTTTGATGTTCTTCATCTCCCAATGCTAACATCCGACATAAAACTTTTGCAGAATAGAATATCACTCTGGAGTCTGAGCTAATTTTAGTCTCTGAGCGATACCTTGTTGTTTATTCAAGACCACAGTCAAGGTGCACTCCCTCGGGCGGGCCATAGTCCCGGGTATATTTACTCTGGACGACGCTAGACTACAACTCGGTCTACTAAGAACAGATTAGTTCGGTCATTGTGAGTCTCGTGTGTGTCCAGTTTGGTTTAGCTAAGGCCATTCATGCCAGATATTTAATTACTTAGTTATAACAATTATTGTTTGCTTTTTGCTTAATATTTATGAATAATTATCAAAAATAAGATTTTTGAGCCCGTAAATTTTACTAGACTTCACTTCCAAAAAAAGAAATTTGGAAATCGATGTTATTTGGAAACATGTGAAAAATTTGAAAAAGTGTCTAGATATTCAAAAAATAATGAAATGTCAGATAATTTGAACTTTTTGTACAAAATTCAAATTTTTGAACTTATTATTAGCTTTTTCAAAAATTTTAAATTCTAGGATATGATAAATTTTGAACACATGGAAAAATACTCATTTTTGGACGCTGATTATTTTTCCAAAAATTTGTATTAGGGCTGAGTTCTTCGACAGAAACTTTAATTCAGACAGCCGTCGAATCTCTTTTTAGATGCGACTATTTTCTGTGATTCGTGAATAAATTGAAACTTTAGGCAAAATTTTTCCGAAAATCAGTTAAATAAAAATTTAGTTAATTAACTAAGGGCAAGTTAATATAATTATTTAACGAGTAATTTAGATAAAAGCTCTCAGATCTCTGGGGTAAAATTTTTCGATAGAGCTCGCAGGCGAAGCAACATAACAAGACAATCGCAGGAAACATCAAAGGCAGCAGTTATTGTTTCCCGTAAATTATAACCTCGGCAGTTGCAAGACTTCTTGTTATGAGTTACGAACAAGTTCAATTAAATGTCAGAGATTGTGAGAGAGGTGTTTGGCGTTGTTGCCTCGCTGAGGTTGGGACGTGGAACGGCTTCCTACACATTCGCCCTTATACTTCTCTCAAAGTCTGATACAGCTCGGTCCACATAATGCCAAAAGTTTCTCTTCGAAAGAAGTTAACTGAGAACCCAGATGACGTGTCAGAATAGGGTCTCAAACACGTGCGTTAAAAAGGGATGAAAATATTATTGCATCAATGTATTGTCCTACAGAGCTCTCTGTATACTTCTCAGAGTATACTAAATATACAACAATTATTAATAACACTTCCATAGCTCATTTATTACAAATATTCCACCCACGTTAAGAAAATAGTTTCAATTTGACTCTTTTGACTTAAATTTAAGACAACTGAGCCATAGCCAAGTTAAATTTGACATTTTTGTCTTAAATGGATACGAAGTAAATCAAATTGGCCAACAGCAAGTCAAAATCGAAGTGTCTTTTTATCGATTTTTTTGAATTTTTTTCGGCCAATTTGATCTACTTTATCAAAAATGTCACATTTTACAAAGTTTTGGCTCAGTCGTCTAAAATTTGAGTGAAAAATGTCAACTTTGACTCGGTTTTGGTTCAGTTGGCTCAAATTCAAGTCAAACATTTCAAATTTAAGTTTTTTTTTTGACCAGGTCACGTACATTTTTTTTCCATAAAGAAATTTATAAAAATTTACTTCAGGAATGATTTCGCAACATGATTCGTTGGCAAGGTTGGGAATGTCACGCGTCAAAAGGGTTAACTCTAAAAAATATTAAAACTCGTAAGTCTGCAGTGCAAGTTTGAATTTAAATGTCATAATATACATATGACAATGTATATATTTACTTACAATAGTGTATCATATCTATATTTACATAAGGCTGGTGCAGCCAACTGTCAATCAAAATATGAGCAGATAAAAAACTTGATGGTGAGAAAGGGCTACTTGTATGCATATCGTTTTGTTAGCTCTTTTTTTTGGGATTTGTTACTACTTTTATATTATTCTTATTGGTATTATTGTCAACTTGTTTCGTGCACGACAATGGCTAAAAAATATTGTCAGTCAATTGATACATGAATTTGTAATTGATTTTAAATTTATCGTTATTATCATTGTAATTTTTTTTTTCGAATAGAAACGAAGCGCGGTAAGGGGGGGGGGGGTAGAAGCTGGAAGTTTATTTAATTAAGAGTTTTAATAAAAATTAATAAATAAAACTGGGCCGCAACATTCACATGTATAATTTTAGGTGGTCAGTCGGTGACCAGATGACCGCAAGGGACTTGAGAGATTTTTGGGCGAGTGAAATTTAAAAGTGGCCATGGTTCGTCAACGTGTGACGAGCTGTGACAATAAAAGATCCCGAGGGTCTGATTGTCACTTGTTTCCTGTCAATAGTACTTTCTCCGCATAAATAAACTCACTTGTAATTCTTTCTTCTTTTATAATAATAATAATAATAATAATAATAATAATAATAATTATTACTATTATTGTGAATTTAAATGCGGAAATTTAAGAATCGCAGGTCGTGGCTGCGTAACCCTACGCCTTGAGAAGCTTCGTTTTGTGTGTTGGCTACTGTGCTACTGTGCTCACTTAGCGATTGATTTAAATAACCTGAAGGATTTGGGTGTGTAAAGGTGATATGAATGGAACTAGAAATACCTGAGTTGAACCCACCCAAAAAATAATCGTTTCAATTTTTTTTTTTTTTTTTTTTCACTTTACTTTCAATCCCGCGTAATATAGGCATTGTTACAATCACTTCCGACGCTTGACCATTCGTTTTATTTTTGGTTGTGTGTAAAGTGCTTTCTATAAAAAAATAATCGCGGTTACAATGGAACCGCGGGGCGCAATTGTTAAAATTAAAAAAAAAGTTTTATGTAGAATAAAAAATGAAGTGTTTTATTTTTTATTTTACTTTTTTATTTCATTGACGACCATAATAAAATTTTTATCCATTGCAATTCAGGGAATGAGTCGATAATTAAATTTTTAGAAAATTGTAAATTTATTTTGAAGATGTGGCAAAAAAAAAAAAAGAATAAATTATTCGTAAAAATGTGTACAATTGTGAAAAAAAAAGTCATCAATATAATTTGTCAGCGACATACGTTGGCAATATAATGGCCCGTGTGTGGCTTTCCGCACGATTTGGCAAAAAAGTATAGTGTAGTGGTATAAAGCTGGGTCACCGCGACGCGTGTGTGCTTTCTGAGCAAGGAACCTTTACGAATGATGAAAAACAAGCTGCCGTTATTATTTTTTTTTTTCACTCTCACTCGCTCACTCACTCACGCGGGTTTGCTCTTTTTTTATTATATATAGTGAGAGAAAAGAAAACCCTGTACTCGAGTGGTCACGGGAGTTTAGTAATAAAATCTAGGGCGACCACCGCGATCAAGTGGAAATAAAAATTTTTATTTGAACAAATTTTTTTTAAAAACTAAATTTCACCCCAGAGATTCAAATTTTTTTAGAAACAAAATTTTATTAATAAAATTTTTGATGCACACCTCAGGTTCCAATGGTGTGCATTAATTTCTAATGTATTTTTAAAATAAATTTATATATTTTGTTCAGGAAAATTAAATTTTTATATTTTTATTGGAAATTATTTGAATGCACACCCGAGAACGAAGGGTGTGCAGTACTTTGGTGTGTATTTCTTTAAAAGTGGATGATTAATGAAAAGAGGATGACAAAAAATGTACAAAAGTTTTTTAAATTGAACGAGAATTGATATAATTTAGCAAATTGGTCTAAGCCGTAGAGACACGCAAGCGAGTGTGTATAATAAAGCCGTATCACATGAGGGTCGTGTCCTATATCGTGAGAGTGATGTTACGCGCGAATGAGCTAAGCCAAAGATTGGTTTAGTCACCACTGAGGCACGCCGCATCATCGTCTCTGCGTATCACGCGTCACCGCGTAAAACATCACAAGATCACGATAATTGAAAACGAGCGGATACATTCATATCTACTGCCGAGTAATCTTATCAATAAAAAATAACAATAAGTGATGGAAATAGAAATAGCAATGCATAGAAGAGAAACGAGCTCCGCACGCCCCTCGTACTGGCACAGGGTCCCCCTGAATATTCCGCGGACCCCTTGGATACAAAATATATATGGTGTGCATTATAATAAAACCTAGCCAATCTAGACAGGTGGGTTCTGGGACTTTTGTCATTTTTTCATAAATAATAAAAAAATATTACCCGTTTTTTTGAGGATCTGATGATTTGTGTAAACAAAAATTTATTTTTATAGAGGAAGTTATGTTTTTGTATCCGGATACTTGATATCTTGTTTTTTCTGTCGAAATATTTTTTTTTTCATGAAAAAGTTATAAATTTAATTATTTTCATATTTTCTAAGTAAATATTTATTTGAATATTTGCACACCAGTGTCAAGACAGGGTGTGCATCAGTAAGTCAAAAAAAAAATGTGTGAAAATTTTTTCTTCCAATAAAATTTGACATGGAAGATCGATTGCCCTAAAATTTCCATAAAAACCAAAAATTAACAGGCATTATCTCAGATCCATAATCTCAGCTCGCAGCAAGCAGTCCGTATAAAAATTCACCAGGAAAATTCTGAGCTGAGTATCAAAGACCCATAGACAGGAATTAAATGGATGTCGGTTCGCGCGTGGACATGATAGATCGAGGTTTGCTAACGAAAACGAAGGGGGTAGCCTCGTGCTCTAATCGATCCCGTAATCGCGCTGGTCGACAGTTGGTCCGACGGGGTTTTTGTCGGGTTTTAGATGGATAGCGCCATTTACATTTTGTCAGTACGACATGCGTTATTCCATTTACAGAGTAGCCATCACCAGCATACAAACACACACACACACACACACATACACACGCACACATACAACTATCATATCAAAAATTTTTGACTTATTTACGAAGCATTCAAACAGAAAAATTTTATTTCAACGTTCTCGTTGAAGCATATAAATATATTATTCGTTGATGAGATTCACAGGCTACGAGTAGAGTTGGAGACTAAGGGTTCGATGGTCGATGTGTGTCGTGTGGTGTGCATCGGTGTGCATGGATGTGCGTGTTGGTATGGATTTAGTTGGAGTATTTGACGGGTAGGTGTCCGAAAGCTATAACCAATTGACAGATCCGTCAACGCGGATGACACCCCATCGGATCTTTCGGTGGATATGCCAGGTGGTGGGTATTGAAAGTTGTGTCGTGTGATGATGACGATTCTCTTACTCTTCTCTTCACTGCTCCAGTGCAGTCGGCATCTGCCGGATAATACTTGGAGGATTAAAAGCGGTCCACTTGGTGGTAGCAACACAGAAATGAACAGAACTCAAAAAAATATCGTCTCGTCTCCTCTCTTCTTGTCTGCTAGCATTCTTTCTCCTCTTCCCGATACTTATTTTTTTTCTCTGCTATTATCTACCCAATAGACTTAAATTCTAACATCGAATCCGACATCTCTCGGTAGATGGGAATGGAGTTATAAACAGATCGATCATCTTTCAATAACCGTTGCTAAGAGATTTATTTTGTCTGATTATGATATCCGATAAGGTGCCCGTGTGAATCTTCTACTTCTAACTGATTTTTACTTTTTTTGGCATTCAGAGTAAGGGGAGGGGGATAAACTGATTGAATTGTTAGGAAATTATGCAACTTACCTCCCAGGCGTAACGAGGATTGTGCGGCTCGCTGGCCCATTTGCCTAAAAAGGGCCCGAATCTTGTTCCCCGGGATATTTCTCTTCTCGCACGGACTAGAGGACCGGATGATGAACTTCCGACTTCTACTTCTGGTACCGGTGACAACCAGTCACGGGTTTGCTCTTTTGATTCTTTTGGTTCTTGTTTTATTGTTTCTGTTAATTAAAAAATCACAAATCTCATTAACATTTTATTAATTTTTTTACGTACACAATTGTTTACCGCAAAAAAAAATTTCAAATTATTAATTTTGATTTTAGATTAAAATCTTTTTTTTTTTAAATTCAAATAAAATCTCCATTACAAATTCAAAACTACGAATTAATTAAAAAAAATTATTTTAAATAAAAAAAAAAAAAACTTACGGTAATCAATCCGATAATCACGAGTCTGCCTATCAGAAAACTCCCACGCCTTATCATCATCTCTCTCCTTGCTTTTCCTGTCACTAACTCCCTTAAACTCGTCCTTAAACTGCGTCGAGGAGGCGAACTCTTGCATCACATCAGGCCTTTTTCCATCGTAAATATTTCTGTCTTCCATTTCCGTGCTGCTTTCGACGACTCCGCTAGTGGCAGCCTCGCCTTCGTCACTACTGCCTGCAACGAAAAATAAAAAAAATTAGCCCATTAAATTTTTCGTTATCACAAGTTCCTTTAACAGACTGTTTGCTATTCTCGCTTTCTTTTACGAGTTTGCGTTAAGCGCAAATCCCTTGAAACAAAATAAAAACTGAAAAATAAAGTAAATCCGGAATCGTGCACTTAGCTTCATATTTACTTGAGTTAGTCTAGTGATCTAGGACCAACCCAAGCCGTCTAGATCTATATTTACCACAAATCCATGGGAACAAAATGTAATGTTTGACCTGAGATAAGGCCGGCGTTTTTTATTTTATTGGACAGTCGGTTCCTTTTTTAAAGATCATCTTAATCGTCTGGGTGACGGTGATGAGAAAATCTCTATCAATAACAATAAATATGTCGGATCGTTGTTATCAAAGGTTATTCTTATTATTTATATATTTATCTTAGTGATAAAAGTATCGGAATCGTAAATTCATAAATAAGATGAATCACAGGTGGATTAAAATATTTGGTATTTATATTTTTAAAAATACTTTGGCTGGGCAGGGACGAGGACCGAATGGGGTTGGGGATAAATAATTATTTATTTATTTTTTTTTGAGCTTCAATATAAAGTGAAGAGGTATAAGCGAGTGAGTAAACACTGGAGAAGGGATTATCGGTAAGAAGACCTATTCTTGATCCTAAAGAGGGTGTCGTTGGACATGAACTTGGGACGTGTACTCGAGGCCACTTGACAGCTTCTGTGACATCTTAAGTCTGAGGATGGATTTTATGGTTTATATTAATATATAAATATATATATATTAGCTACTGTGCACGTTGAAGATATGTTT
Source organism: Microplitis demolitor (assembly GCF_026212275.2). Taxonomy (NCBI): domain Eukaryota; kingdom Metazoa; phylum Arthropoda; class Insecta; order Hymenoptera; family Braconidae; genus Microplitis; species Microplitis demolitor. The sequence goes on along the minus strand of NC_068551.1, from coordinate 1,329,770 downwards.
TTTTTACGGATGGACAAGAGCATGCCAAGAGGATGATTAGATAGATTAATTGAACAAGTGCCAGAAGGGTTATGAGAATTTTTTTACGTGAGAATTCATTTTTTTAGATTTTATTATTATTGATAAATTTTTTTTTAACGAAATCTAGAGTTATGATAAGCGATTTTACGACCTGCAGTCATGGTCATGGGAAATTTTAATCCCGGGTAACATGGGCATTGAAAATTCTAACGAAAATTTCTGGTTAATTGATTTTTGAAAAAAAAAAAGTAGGGAAGGGGTAAAAGGGTCATAAAGTATAATTTTGAGAGGGAATTTTAATTTTTATTTGAAAATAAGAAATTTTTTGAATTAATGACGGAAAATGAATGACATTTATTGGAAAATACTTATACTTAATATTTTCTAAGCTCAAAAATGAAATAGTGACATAGAAAGGAATCTACTTTACCCACAATTTTATAACTGCAATTTTTTTCACTTTCCTGCCCAATTTCTATATACTCATTATATTAATTATTTAAATATATGAAACTAAATGTCATGCCCGAGTCTTGTCACGAGTCAAAAATCCCCCACTTACGAGTTCATTTCTACTTTTTTTAGTTAATGTCAGCTCAGATTCTCGTGGTTAAATAATCGATAATTAAAAATTCAAAAAACTTTTGAACAAATCCTCAAAACATAACTCAGTACAAATTTACTCAAAGATAAATATTTTGGGCCTTTTGAAAATTTATGAGAACTGTTTGTAAACAGGATGAGATAAATATCGAAAAAATATTTACTATAGGCATAAATATTGAATGAATCATTGAGTCATCAATTAATTCATTAATGTGCCGATGTTTTGGTTACGAGAGCTCTAGAGGATGATACTGAAATACGAGCGCCTTTATATTATCTGGTTCTCTTCAAGGAACGGAAGATATATCTGGGTGGCATAAAGATTCTTTGGTCTTACATTCCTGAGATAATAAACTAAACAAACAATCATCACTTCAATGTGTTAATATTTTTTCAATTTTAAATTTAAATAATTAATTGTATCATTAATTTGAGAAATTACTTTTTCCTCCGTCTAATCTTCTCCGGGAAACTTCACCAGATAATTCAGCAAATTGCCCACCATATTTACAACATACATATATATATTTAAATATAAATATCTGTACGAGGTAAAATACGCGACGGAGATTGCACTAACGGTTTATTCACACGCGTTTTTAAAACCGCATTTTAACCGCACAGGACGTCCTGGTGATACCGGGAATATCCCTTTGAATAAAATTACTACTCCAATTATATCATATCATTCATAATAATGTCTATTATCATTGTAATAATTTATTTACATTCAAATTAATAATTTTTAAAATCAATTAAAATTTTTCTTTAATAAAATCAAACTCCAATAAATTTTTTTTTACCCCATCTAATTTTTTTTTATCAAAACGGCAAATAAAAAATCAATGAAATTTTTTGGAAAACTTACCACTTAATTTGTAATTAATATGCGATTTAGTTAAATCCATTATTCAAATAATTACTGATAATTAATTAATAAATAGTCACTGGCACATAATCACGTAAGAAAAAATCACAAAAAAATATTTGGTCACATTGATAAATAAAAAAAAATATAAAAATGTTGAATATTACTATATATATATGAAGTATGAAATAAATTTAATAATGAAGAGGTAACTGGTTAGAGCATCACATTTGTCACAGGTTTGTATGGAGCGAAGGATAAACCCGCGGGCACGCGGATTGAAAAGAGAAAAATATAGTGGGCTCGCGCGAGCTGCGCCGTCAGCTGGCTCTTGGCAGACTACTAACACTAGAGTTTTAGGATCCGGAATCTGATGAGAAGAGGATGTTACGGCTCCCGAGGGAGTACACTGCAAGGAGGATCCTTTTGGGTGTGGCGGAATCGTTTGTCCCGGGATCCTGGTTGGCCCGCAGGCGGAGCCACCCCTATCACGTATTTCCCCACCACTGGACCGCAGCATCTCTGGCTAGGGATGCTATTGCTCGAGCACCAAACTCTAAACACTGCCACTGGGTACTGGGTATTAGTATTGTATTGTATTGTGTGTATAATAGTGTCGAGAGAATAGAATATATGATGGTTTATACATATATATATATATATATATATATATATATATATATATAGATATAAATATATATATAGACATGTATGTGCGTCCTTGTGCTTTGTATTGTCGGATAAAATGTAATGGTATGGAAGGACACGAGTCCAGAGAATGGATAAGAAGCTTTTGTTGGTACATCTCTCGATCATTTATGACTAATTTTGAATAAATGATCAATTATTATCAACTTTATTTCATTTTTCTGACTGAAATTCATTAGAATGGAATTTTAGGCTGTTGGGGTAAAAAATATCAACAGTATGAATTTTTGAAGAGCTCTATTTTCTTTAAGTCCTCAAGGGTCCTGTCAAATTGACCCAATAAATGGAAACAGGTCCAGCCATGTAGGATTTTTTAAGGTCACTTTTAGAACATGATTAGAAAACATGTTTCATACCAAAACATCAAAGTATGATATCTAGTGGACAGGTGAAAAAAATTAAAACAACTTTAAGTGTAGCGTTGAACTGAAGCATGTAATAAATTTCAGCCAAAAATGCTGGATAAAATTTTGAGAGATAAAAGCATTCAGTTTCAATGTGAGCTTGCCAGTCATGTTCAATTACTGCAAAATCTTAAAAATCTGCTGATAGTGATCTCAAAAATCATTTTCAAAAAGAAATGGACATCCAGGGTCAAAAAATACGAAATTTAAATTTTTTGAAAAACATCAATTCTTCGTTTCAAAATTAAACAGGAAAATGAAATAGATTATGCACCAAAATTTCAATACCTTATTATTATTCTAAAATTCACTAGAAATAAACAAACAATTGGATGAATAAAATTTTGAAGAAACTGAATTTCATAAAAAAGTCCAAACTTAAAAATATCCATTTTTTTTAAAAATAATTCAGCTATTTGTTTACTTTCATCATAACGGTTTTCAATTGACTTTGAATTTTTTTCAATCCCACTTCTTTTGTATGTTTTCGTATGAACCCTGACAAACGTCAGCAGCCTCCCTCTGTGCGAAGAACCGTTGCGGTCAGACGTCAGATCCTCATATCAACCCAAAAAAAATTCAACTTCTATTTCCCATAAAAAACATCTCACACAACAACTTGGAAACGAATTGAAATTGGTCAGTTACCCATTGCCTCAATAAAATTTTTTTGCCAAAACTCAAAAACTTTATCCTCCGACCCCTTAACTACAAATGTCACCACTCTGAAGTAAACTAAATTATCGTATCAAAGTTGAGTATCAGGTTCCTCAAAATCCACTCAGTGCGAGGTTTAAAAAAAAAAAATACACATTTTTTCCAGATTCACAGGGCATAAAAAAAATTTGTTCCCATGTAATCTAAAAAATTTAATGTTAACATGACATTTAGTGTTTAATGAAAATAAAAGGCCTTAAATTTTCATTTCGTGGCATCGTACATGCACTAAAATAAATAAATAAGCCTGTCATATATATGTTGAACATATATGTATGATACGTTAGTATAGTGCGGGTGTATTTTACCGAGCCAAGACATGTGTCGCAAGCAGTTATATCATTCTTTATTACTCAGCAACGCGTGTATGTAATCCCTAGTCACTATTACACGTCTTTTTTTTTCTCTCTCTCTTTCTCGCTCTATTTTATTCTTAACGTTGACTCTTTGGTAATATTTGGCATTTGATTTACACCGGTATAAAAAATGTCGCGATTGTTTTTTCTTACTCACTCTCACTCCAAGCCCATTTGATACTGCGCTCTTTACATACAATATCATTTTATATTTTATATATGACGATTCGTTTTACTTTTGTACCGCGCGGACTTATATTTATTACACGCGAGATAAAAGTCGCTGACGATCTGATGATTTATCAATAGAATGATAATAAAAAGAAAATAATAATAATGGTGTCGGTCTATTAAATTTTAAATTGCTTGGCTTTGACGCAGACATTTTGCTAGATTTTTTTCAGAGACAATCTGGAGGTGGTGAAAAAAAATTATTAATAACGTCGAGTAATAAAAGGACGGATGTTATGAAGAGAGGGAGAGAGAGAGAGGAAGAGAAAGAGGAGAGTGGAAAGACCGACTGATATGCGGGTGAAAGAAGCGAGCGAACCACCCCCTTAACACCAGAGAGCAACGGCAGAGCATCGGAAGGGGGTGGCAAGTGTTTCTGTCAGTTTAATAGCTTCGTGCCTCCCTGACGACTCACCTCCTTCTACGGGTCTTCTACACACCCACGTTACGACATCGTCACTTTACGTGTCAGAAATTCCCAGGCAGTCTGTAGAAGAACCGGCTTTTCAAAGTCCGGCCAACCCTTTGATAACGCGGTCAATTCTACAAACTTTGGATTAGATCATATATATATATATATTGAGAAAGAGGGGCAAAATGGATATTGTGAAATGTCAGTGAGAAAATTTAACTTTAATTGTGCTCTGAGAAATTAAAAAGAAAAAATTTTCTGAGGACGACCCATTTTGCCTGATTTTTTTCAGCCCCTTGTAATTATAGAAATAATAATAAAATTCCCACGTTAATTTGTTCAAAAGTTAAGGTGTAAAAAACAAATAAATAAATCTCGAGATCAAGAACTCGAAACTCATTGACTCGGACAATTAAATCGACCGTTAGTCGTTTTAAAATACATATCACTATAATATGGACAAGAAGTTTTATTAGAAGGATAAGAAGGCAAAGTAATTGAAAAGTGAGTGGCAGGGTCGCAAGCTAAAACTACTCAAGTCACTGAACAATCGGACCGAGGAACTCTCGAGCGGGCCATAGCCTGGGTTTCGGGTCTCAAGAGGACTCGCAAGGCCCTGTCTCGATTATCAGGCCAAAATCAGTCCCAAGTGGGAGTAGGGGGGAAAATAAAACCCGAGTTAAGTATTAAGTTTTAGTGAGAGAGCAGAGTCTAGAGTCTAGAGTCTAAAGACATGTTCATTGTCGACTAGAATGGACATAATATTCACTCCCCTATAAAAAGCACACAGGGCTCACGTGCAGTCGATTCGTAAGCAGATGACTACTGCCGTTAACGGCTAAGCCAAGTCTATAATTTACTCGGTTCAATTCTACCTTTGGCTTTAGATTTTAGCTTGGCTTTTATCTTTTACTCTCTCTCTCTTTCTCTACATCTTGCTCTGCTCGCTATTGGTATTTTTTTGTCGAGTACATTCTTAAAGCTTTGCGAATAGCACAGCTCGAAAGATATGAGCGAGCGAGTGAGAGAGAAGTTAAAACCCCTGAGGAACTTGAGACTTGATTGTTGTGCGCGCCGCGTGTGTTCTATGCACAAAGCATTGTGCTTGTCTTGCCACCGGAAGTCACTGCAAAGCGATGAACTAACGGAAGAGCAAACGACGAGACCCCGGGCCCTAGGTGGGGCCCCCCTACGACGCCCCCTTGCTTCGCGACACAGCTTGTCTTGTAGTTTATTCATTTTATTATGGATTTATTAATGTAATGTATGTCGTAGTGAGTCTTGTGTTGGATCAAAATCACAATTGTGAATCGTGTCTTTGGTGCCAAGGAATAATGCGTAATGATCCTTCCGCTGATGGGGTGTCGACGCTTTTTGTCAACTTCAAATCATGAGAATATCAAATTTTTTTTTTATTTTACACCCTGGATATTTTACAAAGTTTGTGAAATCCAGTATTCGAGTGCTCGTACATTCTAAATATTTATTGACTACCAGAGTGAAAATTTTCTATTGTCAATATTAATATTTTTTTTTTCCAAATTCAAAAAAATTTAATCTTTAATTTTTGGATTCAAAATTTAATATAAAAATTTTTGTAGCTCTGTGTTTGAGGCTCGCGAGAGGTAAACTTTTTTTTCTAAAAATAAACCAACCGATGGTTGAAAAATTTTTTTTATTGATGACCCGATAACAAAAAAAAAAAAAAATTAAATTAAATATGAAAGAGGAAGGCAGCTCAACAGTAGGATATCGTACAAATATTGGTGCATTAACAATGCAAGCTAATTATGTTTTGGGTAACGTGGCTGGGCTGGAGCTCTTCTCGCGTGCACGCGTTACGTAGCTTCCATTCCATTCCATTCTGGTCCATTCTCTTGTAACTCTGTATCAGTGAAAGGGTGTAACGGAGATAGAAGAGAGTTTGCGGGTTCGGCTGGGGAACTCGCGGCTCGTACCGGTCGCCATTGTGATCCGGGTTTCGGCATACACCCCCAGGCTGAGCGCACTCGCCGTTAAATTAATTTTATCTCGTATCCGCATTAATTTTGAATCTCGCGCCCCGACCGAGAACCACCATCTCCTCTACCCGATCCCACTACTCTGCTACTGCACAGTAACTATTACTACTACTCCTGCATAGTACCCACGGGGCTTTACGCTTACTTTCGTTACAAATGAGAAATTTCCAGCAAACGCCAATCGTTTCACTTTGGTTTTACCCCTACTTTTAATTATCATTCAATCGATTACTCATTTAAAAAAAAATTTTATCAATTCACTGATAAATTTAATTGACCCAATTTCTAACTTTGAAAAAAAAAAAAAATAAATAATCGGTCTGACTAATGAACTTCTTTTTACCAGCAAATTTATTTTTAAAATTTTTTATTTCGTATTGAAAGTCGCGGTTTCGAATACCGGAGATGATTTGGTAGTTAAATATTTTTCTAGATAAGAATAATTGCAGATAAAATTGCAAAAAATGCTCCCGGGTATTTTTTTATCACGGATGTTGGTACAAAAATAAATCGGTTGACTAAACTACTGAAGAAGAGAGAATTTGATTTTGATTATCAAGATCCGGGGGCTGTTTACGTCCACCCTCGAATCCCACTGAGAATTAAAGGAGAGTGTAACTATAACCCAGCCCCTGTGGCTCACCCTTCGATGGCACCTCGCGACCGAAGTCATCAACTTTCACATCCATATCCCGGAGACATTCTTTCTGAGAATGGAACAGATGTTTTTGAGACCAAGTGCAACATCGTAATCTATGTTCAATAACAACGTAATTAATAAAACTTCAATCTTTTTTTCAAACTTCCTCACGTTCCGTTGCCGTTATCGGACAGTCGGGACCAACCCTTTTCACCTCTATTGCGTCGATTCATCATTTCTCCTAAAATAAAATTAATTTCACCGAACATAAATCAAATAAATTTTTTTAATAAAACGCTTCCTTTTCCCCAAATTCTCTAATCAGAACTCTTTATCTTACGGCGGAAATAAATATTTCAGAGCGAGCAGTTTAGAGGAATGAATCAAAGACGAATCAGTGCTTGGAAATCTCACGCGCTCGTCGTAAACAACGCTAACAATGGCCTCTCTGGAGTATTCGGTTGAAACGGGATCGACTGACCGTCCGCGTGCTAGAATTTTCAAAAGTTTAAGGTCTCAAGTCTCAATCGACGAATCCCTTCGGAACACTTTTCACCAGATATACGGCATTCGCTAGATAAAGGGAGTTTAAACTTTAAATCAAGACCAAAGACCATGAGATTGTTCGGCTTAGTGTATATATACAACGCTATTTAGGGCGCCAATGTGAATTACAAAAAAAACTACCCGAGTTATTTCATACTGGGTTACGGTACTTTTTTATTTTCCCCTTTATTTTGGTACGCAGACAACTTCTATTATTTTATTATAAATTTTTTTAAAATTTTTACTGCTCTTTCATAATAAATTTTCATTTTTTTTTCGACTACTAGAAATCAAAAAGAAAATTAATGAATTTAAATTAATATTAAAAAACAGAAGTCGACTTGATTTCAGATTTGTTATTTAAAAAAAATTTTTATCAAAGGAATGAAATTAATTTGCATAAAGTAATAAATTTAAAAAATCCGAAGAAAAAGAATGAACATCTATTCACAATAACATTGATTACTAACAATAGCAAAGAATTGTCGTAAGAAACATCTCTCATTCGGACACTCAATCTCCGATGATCTCACACCCAGCCAGCCAGTTTCACCAGATAAGACTCGAGATATCTCTGTCCCGTTGCAGTCACTCAGTCACAGTCACAGTCAGTCCATCTCGTGGGTCTGTCTCTGTTGGTGAATAAAAGGAAAAAAATCTACACGGCATTCGGTATTATATTGAGTAGCGAAAGAATAGAATCGTGATTCTATTGAAGCGAATCTTAGGAACTTAGCATCGCTGAGTAAAGATCGAGTCGAGTTGTCGAGTGGAGGGTACGTGCGTGCAGACTAGAAATGATTGTACTAAAAAAATATAATAAAATATATAAAAGGACCAACGGAATTGAATATCTACGATCTTAACGACATTTCCACAATCCTCGTGTGTCCGGACGTAATTGATGGACAAGTTAAAATACCGGATTTTTTTAACGTCACTCGATATTCGCGCGAAAAAGGGTTACTTTGACTTGACAAAAATACCAGGCTGCCAAGGAAAGGGTTTCTTGGCTGTTTTTTATCAACAAACAAACGCTCTAATTTCGCTGGATTCCATACTTGGGAACCGTAAAAACACCCTTTGAGATAAATATTTTTTTTACATTTCAGAAAAGGGTTTTTTACTAAAAAAAAAGTCGAATTACAATCGGTGGTTAACCCGTTTATTTTCGGGGATAGTAAAAATAAGCGTAGAAATTTGGAAAGGAAAAAATGACAACCGGGTGACTTTTGTTAGCGTGAGAAATCGCTTGAGTCGGATGGGTTGTGTGTCAACTCAGGTCTATAATTCACTCGTAATTGTACGGAGGGTAGTTTTTTTTATATTTTTGTTATGAAAAGTCTTAATAAATTTGTAATTTGTATGATAAAACTTTACACGTAATTCGATTTTGATAAGACTTGGAAAATTTTCTATGCAGTAATGAAAACCATAAATAACTGATGGGAAATAAAGTATTGGAAATTTTAGGGAAGAGTCGCTTCCCTTTGAATAAAAAAATTTAATTTTGTCGTCAATCTTTACTTTAATATCTTTTCAATTTTACTATCACATGCAACTCAGTTTTTTTAAATTTTGACTTGGGCAAAGTAATAGCCCATTTTACCCCATTAAAAAAAATATTTTTAATTTCTTATTTTGCTTCAATTTCCTTGTAAATATTTTTAGTGTTTATATAATTTGCTCCTCCTTCAAAAGGTCACAAGAGCGACATAAAAATGTCAGATCCATAAAAATAAAAAAAATAAAAATATAAAGAAAGTTTGTCTGAAATAATACGGACTAATTTATATTTTTACTGGTGATCGTAAAAAAAAAAAAAAATATGAAGAACAAAGCGTAGACTGTTTGAAAGTTTTCTAAACAAGCGTTTCTGACCGTACAATAAATGTCTATATATCTATATATGTATATGTATATGGAAATGTATATATTTAATGTGAGGGTTAAAGTGTAAGTTTGAATAAAATAGAAACATATAAATGAGGCATATGTATGTAGGGTAAAAAACAATTGGCAACGATTGCGAGTGAAATACAAAGACAATGTTAGTAAGTACAGTGCAAAGCTCTTCAATCGACCATTAGTTTAAAATTATATTTGTATACTCGGTGATGAATGATGAATCGTGAGTAGTAAAATCCGAGTCGTGAGCTGCTGACCCACGGATGGAGAAAGGAGAAATCAATTGTTTCTATCGGATGTAACGAGAGGAGAGAAATGAAATAAAAGAATGTTTAATAAATGAATTGAACCGAACATAATTTAAATAAAAGAAGAGGAACAAGAGGAAATGGGTGTTTGGACATGTGGCTGAGCGTCGCGCGATCCTCGTATCGAGTGCAGTCTACTCTTCTAAGCATTGAGTCCTTTTGCTTTGGTTTTTTTCTGTTGTTAGTTAATGCGAGGAGCTTGGAAACAAAAACTATACTGGGTACTGAGCCATCTGTCGGACGTGTAAATGAAAAGAGCATCGCGGGCTGGGTGGAGATGGAGATCGAGGACGAGGATCGAGTTCGAGTTGACGAGTGCGGAGAGACACTTCGATGTCGAGAGTGAAATCTATCAAGGGGATCGAGTCATTTAACCCTGGTTTTTTTTATCAACTTGAGGGTGGGCTTACAATCTACTGGCCAATCTTTTAGTACACAAATTAATGCTTCTAAAATTTTTTCATTCATTTTACAGATTTGATAATTGATTGATTAGATGATAATGGATCTAAAGTCGGTGATAATAAGGAATGTAGACGACGGTATAGTAAAAATCTATTAGTAGTTCGCTTACTCGAATTTTTACTCCTATCGATTTCCTTAGATAAATTTTTTCTATCGCTCTGCAGACGAAAGAGTTACCAGTCACTCGCCATCTAGTGGCGGTACTCGGGACTTTGAATTATTCGGTAGCTCGTGAGCAATATTTATTTATTTTTCTATAAGTAGATGTCGTTTTATATCTAAAATTAAATATTTCTAAATCATTATCTCTATTTATTAAAAAGGTTTTATAAATTTTTAATTGGCTATAAAAATTATTTTAGGCATCAACAATTATTCTTATTAATTAAAAAAAATAAATAAGTGTATTTATTAATTGTCAATAAAAATAGTTGTAAAATATGAAAAGTAATAACTGAAAGATAAAAGGAGATAGAAAATTAATGGATTGTATATATCTGAGTCTGCGGGTTACTTTGCACCCTACACCTTCTATACACTCAGAATGTGCGTAATGCGGTGTAGGGTCGTGGATTCTAGCAATTACACACCCTCAAGTGCCCTCAGACGAGGCCACCCATTACGACTGAACCCAGAGGAGGGATGTTTTATTTTTAAGGATCTACTACCTCGTACATTAATCGAGTAATTCGAGTGTTAAATTTCTTGTAAAAATTTCGATGCGTCCAGACAAAAATAAATAAATAAATTTATGAAATATTAAATGGTAATTATTGTTGTTATTGCGGTAGAAGTAGTGGTGGGGGAAGGTTTGACAATGCAATTAGTGGAAATAATAGTAAGTGAAAATATAATTAGCTAACACAATAGTCTTTAGCGAAAAGTGTCAAATGTCGGACGACATAGCGATGCGAATCGGTTTGGCACGACTCTCGGGTCCTCGAGTCATCTATACTGAGCGACGGGACTTGATCAAAGGAAACCAACCGACATGCTGTTTCATGTCCCGAACACGCAGTACGTCCGTTTCACACCTCCAATGTCAAACGAATTCAAATATTCTGTTATATTGCCCGACTCTGTCCTTTCATTCCCAGATATTCATTTTACTTTGGTATCTCTCTGCTCTTTTTTATTTTTTTTTTACTCCATTTTTCACTGAGTTTGTAATTAATTATTTTAATTACACTCAATTCCATACTTTTATTTGTAAAAATAATTGAATTAATTCCCTTAATGTTTCTACAGAAATTTTTTTTTTTTTTTTTTTTTTTTTTTTCAAAAAAGGAACAAAGTGGCCCCGGCATTAAAATTTGTTATCAAGATTATTTTTATAATCAAAATTATGCAAAGTAACGCGGGTCATAATAGGCAGCCCGAAATTTTTTATCAAAAAAAAAAAATACAAGAACTGATAAAAAAAATTACAAGCTGACCATTTTGCCCCCTGATTCAAAACTTTTACTTGACAATTAATTTTATATTCATACTTTCCAAGTGACATCTCTGTAATTTCCACCCTCGCTAAACATTCAATATCAACTTTTCAATATATAAATATATAACAACATATATTCATATATATATATATAAAAGACAAAATATAGATATTATGTATAAAACAAGTGTGCGAACGACAAAAAAGATCGACAGTACTCAACACGTTCCACCCCTCTAATGGATTTCACTCATTTTTCTCCCTTGACTTCGCGACCCCTAATGTCTTTCCACCCCCTCCCACTCCGCCCCCTCACTCGCACTCCCAACACTTCAGCGAATTCTCCCACCGTCAAACATTATTCACTGTTTATCATATCCGAGAAAAAAAATATCAACGTTTTGCCGATCGGCCGATGACACACTTGTTTTTTTTTTTTTTCTTATTATATTCAGAGAATCTTTCACTTAACTTACGATACGATACTCCAATCTCTGCTCTTTGATCATCAACCTCGTGATTTTATCTATTGATTATCTACTAAATTTTATTTATAAATCATTTTATTTTATTTTACGTAATTAATTTTTTTTTACAGTCGGAAGTCATTTTATCGCTCGAAAATTAATAATTATTTATTTATAAATTTATTGACTTATTAATTGATTACTCAATTGATTTATTGTCAAATATTCAATAAACACAAATAATTAAATTTATTTATAATTTAGTCAGTAAAAATTATTAAGTGATAAATTCCCAGGTTATATAAATTTTATATTTAAAGTTACGAAATTTTATTTTTATTTGGAAAAGGCGGGAAAATTTAATTTTTTTTAAACTAGTATCCCATCAATTATTTATTTTTGGTTTGACATGACTGGAAATTAATTTCAAAAAAATTTTCTTTACATTAATAAAAAGTTTTTGTTTTTTCAAAATTTTTTTGAGGCCCTATTTTGCCCGAAATTAAAAAAATTATTTTTCAAAGCAATTTAAAATTTTGAATGCCCATTAAAAATTCTTTTTTTTAATTATTAATATATAGTAATTAAAAAAAATATTTTAATTTTTTGATAAACAAATTTTGAGTTTTTGAAGTACTTACATACAAAAATTATCACTAAAATTTCCAATTCACTTTAAATTAAAAGAAAAAATTCTGAGCAAATAGAAAAAAAAACTAGAAGTTGACAAGACATGAGTTTGGATGAGACTGATTGGAATTGAGTAAAAATATTTAAAAAAATTTTTATCTGTCTGGATACCACTGGGAATCCCTCGGCCTCAATAATAATTGTCATAAAAAATAACAATAATAATAACAATAATGGTGATTAAATGAGTTATCATTATCATTAATATTGATATTTATTTGAAGTTTAATTTCTCACGGTTGCTATCAACACTAGAGTTTGTTTGTTGTTATATTTTTGAGATAAAACTATAATGAGTGGATGAATCATTCAGATATTTGGCACATGAGAATAAAATGAATCTAATCGGGACCACCTGCGTTGCGTGTGTGAGTTTGAGGTTCAGTCAGTCATATTATATTGTATATATTTTGGAATAAGTATGAGTATGAGTGTGAGTATGAGTCCGTATCCGGAAGTGGGAACAATCTGAAGCTGAGCGAGATAGAGATAGAGGAGCGAATCTTATCAATAAATTGTCTGTTGTATTATTGTTCGCTCACTTGGTGTTTATTAAGTGTGTGGGTCGAATGAATTGGTATTGAGAGTAAAATGTGTCTTATTTAATTAAAGAAGCCAGATATATATTTAGTGGTTTGTTTGATTTAAGGGGAGTAAATTAAAACTAACTGTTGTTAATTGTTGTCAATTGTCTTCATTTTTGTGTCTTCGTGTTCAATCAGATCAAGACTATTGTTGCAGGATTTCTTTGACATTTTTTCTTTTTTTCGAAATTATATTTTGGTAACTACAGAGAAAAAAAATTTTTTTGTGCCAAAAATTCTTTTTTTCTATGTATTCAAAATAAATTTATGTTATGGGACATTTTTGGAAAGGAAATTTAAGTTCCTATAATTTGAGTCATGAGAAAAATGTCATTAAGTAGATAGTTTTTTAATAATTAAATTTAATGTAATTAATAATAAAAATTCAAAAATATTTATTTTGAAAAAGTAAAATTTATATATATATAAATATTCATATTTAAACTTTAAACAATTACATTTAAAATATGACCTCGGACACGCGAACTTTCTGTACTTATACTCGAGTAATTGCCACTTGAAAAATATAAATTTTTATCTTTACGAAAATTGACAAAGTTTCCTTGAGCATAGAAATGTAATTTATCTAGATTTAAATAAAAAGTAATTGCAGTAAAAGAATATTACGAGTGAGAAAAAATAAAACGAAGTGTAAAGATAAAGAAATAAATAGATACAATGAAAAAGGAGAGATAGTCGCGTGATCAGGAGGAGGAGGCGCGTCACTTTAGTCGAGGACTGACGCATAATTTCCGGTCTGCAGAGATCCATCGATCAAACAATTCGCCGGATAGACTACACTATTATCTATACTTTCACTTTCACTTATTTATTGTTACTGTCACTTTTCTTTATTTTATTTCATTTTTTTTTTTTATTATTATTTAGTTTATTTACTTGTGAACAAACAGTCGGTATTTATTGGAACCCTTTGAACCTAGGTTGGTATTAAAGCCTAGTGTAGGGACTAGATTATTCTAGTGTCACGTTGCATCGTAAAAAACCGTGTTCATGGGAGTTAGTTTAGATCCGTGAAGAGGCAACCCGACGAGCTATTTCACGCCTGTGACCATTTTTCTCACCCTCAGTTTGTACTTATGCCGACTGTAAATCTTCTTTAACATTTAAATTACACTTTATCGTTTTCCTTATATGTTATACATATTTATTTTCATATATTTCAACCACGCTTTACTTCAATTGCGCTCAAATATTCAAACCAACCTATTTTTTATTTTTACTCCAATTCAAAAAAAAATTTACTAACTTTGACTGTCAATAGCTCACTAAATATACCACCAAAGTATACAAAATATATGATCATTGGAAAGGAAATTTAATTCTCTACAATTTTTCTCTGATTGATAAATTTTCTAAAACCAATAGTTCAAAAGTTACAGCCGTTTGAAATATTTTTCGAATTTTTCGCTCCAAATTTTTATTTAAAATCTTCAAACCACTCTAACTTTTAAACTATCAACTCTACAGCACTTTTTCTCAGGACCAAATCGTCTGGAAATGAAATTCCCTTTCCAAAAATGTCCCATGACATGAATTTATTTCAAATAATTCCCAAGATATAATTTTCGAATATTTAAATTTCCCGCGACAATAAATCTAAGAAAAAAAAAAGTTTTCCACGAATTTTTTTTCTACTCATGTCATATCTAAAGATCATTTAAAAGTAAGTGCCGTAATTCACGCGAATTTTAATCCCATCAAATAATTACCGGGTAAAAATAGCAATCATCTGAACGAGATCAGCGTAATAAATAATATTTTTTTATTTAAATACATATATATAAGAGATTATTCTTGTAGAGTTGGTTATTATTTATTATTATATATTATGTACAATACAAAACAGTCTTAGAGATCAAGTCTCCGTTGATATTAACTCGCGTGCCGTTGGGTTACACTCGACACGCCGTCATTGCCGTCGCAGGCGTGTTGCACGTTATTCATATTTTAATGCGACATTCAATACGAGGTCAGATGCCATCTAACATCTAACTGTACTGCATCAATACCCGAAGAGAGCTACTGCATTTCAACAAAAGACTCGAGAGCATTTTTTAACAGGGTTACGCCCACGAAAGATCATCTTGCGAGAATAGGCAGCCCCGAGTCATTCACTAGAAAAATAATAAAAAAAAATTCATTCTTTCAGACTCGCGGACTTTTTCACTTCCTCTAGACCAAAGGGAGCTGGAGTTGTAACGGTTTGTAGGAAAAAAATATTTTTTTAAAATTAACAGAAAAAACTTAATGGCGTTTAAATTCGCCAACCCTAGGGATGTGTGCGGTAGATGTAAATATAAAGTGAGGTCACAGTAGTTGTTGGGAGTCGAAAAACCAGAGGCGAGGTTTTTCCCAGCGAGGGGCAAATTCAGAGGCACGTGTCGTGTATCGTGGGCTGAGTCGACACCCTGAGTAATCATACACTCAGATATTAGACATTAGACATCGACATACGTTCAATGCTCTTGTGTTAGCTTACTACTACTACTTTGGCTATAACTACTGCTACTGCTGCTGTCGCAGGATGATAATGATGATGGCTGTTTGTATTTAATAGTTTATTTGATTTTTTTTCGCTAACGTTATTTATTGTATTTATTTATACATCATTAATTTTTTTTTTAATTTGAATCGGAATTTTAGATTGTAATTTTCTATTTGAAATCGGAGTAAAAATAAATTTCTTATGATACTGAAGTTAGTCGATGTCTAATAAATTTTGAATTTTTTTACAACAATAAATTTAAAAAAAAAATATTTGAAAAAATTGCACGTATAGTTTTTTTAATTTTCTACATGCGCATATTTTTTTTTTGAAAAATTTTCTTATTGAAATTTGAAAAACAAAATAAGTAAAATAATCTTTTGATTGAAATAATTTTCAAATTTTTAGTAAAAGTTATTAATATAATTTTGAGCTAAAAATTATTGACTCAAATTAGTTTTTTAATTTTGAGAAAAATAGATCTCGTCAATAAAAAAAAAAAAAATAATATAATTGACACATTTGATCGTCACGCAGAGACGTAACGAGAGATTAAAGTCTATTGCGATTTAATAAAACAAAAAAATAAGTAAAAGAGATAACTTTGTCCAAAAGTCACGCAAGTCTCTCCCAGCTTTTTGCAATAACCCTCTTACTAACTTTCTTAAAAAATTACCCAAGAATCTGGATCTCAGCAATAAAATCAAACAAAAGTTATCTGTGTCGAATCAGCCGACAAATTGGACTAAGCTTTGATTTGGAATATTCTCAAAAAAAAAAAAAAAAAAAAAAAAAAATTCAATGTTGTGGTTAAACAAAAAAAAACCGTTAAAAGATCTTAATAAAATAGGATTGTAAATAAACAATGCGGCGTAACAACAAAAGCTATATTATATATTAAACAGATCTCGATTGACAAAATAAGTGGCCGGTTTATAAGATCGAATAAACGCCAATCTATACAATAACACACACTAGCCATGCAATGGAGAATGGACTAAAGCACTTTTTTCCACTATAATACAGTCCCTCTGTATCGGGGTGTGTTATCCTTATCTGTGATCTTAGTCATATATATAGGATCAAGGATCACATCATCAACTCGGTGAATGCAAAAAAATAACGAGTGAATAAAAAAAAATCAGTAAAATCTACCCGCCCAAAGAGGGTAGATATATTTCGTTGCATCTGTCGTCACGCCTTCAACTCATTTTCTCTATGAGCGACGGCGAATTTTTAGGGGCGAGAGGGGGGACATTAAGTCACTGACTGAAAACAGGATAATTTAAAGTCCTAGTTTTTTTTACACGTAAATAGGTGTCTGTGTTTGTCGGGGGTTGATAGCGAACCCGAATGCCCACTGCCGTGTGGAACTGAAAATGCCCAAGGTCAGTCACGAGGGTAAGGGTGAAATGAACTTATTTCGGACTAGTTTTATTACTCAATCGTATTGGGAGGTGGGTGGTACGGCTGGAATGACATAATGCTTGGGCGTAAGCTTACATTGGGTCTATCATTGTGCTGTGACAATTATTCATAACGCGATGATCGCACGTGGACAATAATAATGATGTTTAAATGGGTAAATATAAAAAATACATACATATTTTTTTTTAGTGTTGGGAACTAAAGGATTGGTAGCAATTTATAATAAATCATTTTTTTTACCCTATTGGCTAATAATTTTTAATTCGAGTGTATTTTAAAAATTTTGTACAAAAAAGGTGGGAAATTTTTTTTTACTTGCATGTGGGGTAAAATGGACATGTAAATATTGAGGGTCAAGAAAATTAATTAATTAAATTTAATAATTAAAAATCTCCAAAATTTTCACTGGTTTGTTAATTAAAAAAATTTATTTAAATTATTATCGAGAGCCCGTAGGGATGATCAAAGTAAGAAAAGAATTCATAAAAAAACGTCACTTAAACAGAAAACTAATAGCTCAATTAGCGGATAAAAATGTCAGTTTGTGGCCGTGCGCATTGAATGCCGCGGCGTTTTTCAGACTAGACACGTACGGGGGAGTGGAGGGTGCCATCTATAGAAAGAAATAAAATAGGCAAAAGACTCAACTCCGGGGGCATTGACGCGAGAACCGCCGTGACAAAAGGGCTGAGGCATCCCCCCGTCTCTCTTTTCATCTATTTCATCCATTCTCGCACACAAGACTCGGATGAATCCGACCCATACCATCCACTCCCCACTCATACACGCACACACATGCGCACACACTCTATGTACGTACCCACACACAATTCATAGATCCGTACATCCGTACACATGTAAAACCCTACGAATAACATTCTTACGCGTCAATGCAGTAGCCCTTACACATTTAACCGTACGCACTACACATAAATATATATATACATATATATAATAAATGTATAACTACATTAGGGGTCGTAACCTTCCCTTCACTAAACGTAGCACGCGCCAGCTGGCTCATTGTTAAATTACTGTCCAACCGATATCTATATAAACTATATATATATATATATATACATCTATATATATATATATATATATATATAAATTACATAATGAGCGTTGAATTTTTAAGTGAACTTTAAAAATTGATTGAGATCGGTGGGTAAATTAATTAATTAGACTATCGATAATTAACGAATCGCAATTTAGTCTCAAAGACTCAAAGTTTGAGGTTTTATTTAATATAGAGCTCGGAGGTAATGAAGCTGTTTAGCTGGCAATGAACTAATATAAGCTGGGGAGCCAAAATGTTCCCAGGGGCTTTTGTGCGGAGATGATCCTCGAAACTCAATGTATTTACACGTTATGGGGAATAAGACAGAGAAAACATCAGATACAGACAGGAGACATTGGAGCAGAGACAGGGCTGCAGATAGTTTAGTTGGGGTGTGAGGTGATATATATGTTTGCGATGCGTGTCGTACATAGAACTCGCTGTATCACCATTGTCATCCGAGCCCGAAGATTAAGCTAATTTCACACATGTCCGCTTTTATTTCCCGCTTCACCCCCTTGTCGCGGCGTGTTTTTAACACTCGTCTATTCTCTACTCATCCTCTCTGTCATGTAACGGGATGAATAATATTTTTGACATATGAAACTTTGTTACTTCTTTATAGCCGCTAATCTTTCAAATTTAATACTTCATTTTTTTCGCCCAATTGTATAAATAAAAAAAATTTGTCTGTCGAAAATTAAAATTTAATTACAGATAATTAATGGAAATTATTTGAAAATTTTTAGATGAAATCTCATTAAAAATAAAATATTTTTTAAGTCCTCAAATGCTCGATATCTTTTATTTAAAATGAAAAAAATAAATATATAAACATCTGCTACTCAGAATTTTAAAGGACTCGATCGGGATGAGATCTGTTTAAAAAAAAAAGACATAGCTTCTGTCCAGGACGTGAATACGCCCACATCCTCATCCTGGACGTTTACGTAATGGCTCTTTTACGCATCATATGTCTCCTCCTCAACTAGATAACGCATATGTCCAAAGTTTTAAATTTTCCCACCTTAGGTCTTGTCTCCTTCCACGAAATAATTTTTCTCGTGTCAACGAGATCCTGTGGCAAAGATTCTTCTTTGATCCTCCGATAGGAAGATCACAAAAGTCACCAGTAAATAATTTCATTAAAACAAAACAAAAAAAGTGCCAAAGATTCAAAAAACACAAGCGTGTAATTAAAAAAAAAAAAATCACATGAACTCTTGCATGGATGTGTCGAGTCTGAGAGTTTAAATATCCTGAGGTCAAAGTGAAGACTCTTAAAGAGTCTGATGATACGAGTCTACGAGAGTATTGTTGTCATTTGACACAGTCCTAAACTCAATTCGCGACGCGCACTCTTCACTCTTTACTCTTTAGTCTTCGGTCTTTAGTTTTATTCCCTTTTTGTCTCGTATTCCCATAAATAAAACGTTTAGTTCTCACTACAGTACACTAGTGTAGTGTAGGACTGCTGCGTTAATCGAGACGGAGCGATATTAAGAAGAGAAAAAATCAAGAACCAGACCATGGTCATAGAGGTTTTGAGTTATGGTATTGTGTTGAACAGAGAAAACTACAGGCTGAGATAGACGACGAGTTAATGTAGTTGCTGGTCCATCAGACCGTTCCCATGCGACTGAATAAAATGCGAATCTTATGGTTAGGTAGATAAGTAATGCCTTTGTGTTGGATCCCGTACCGAGTGGTGGGATCATGAAAAAAATTATTTTAGAAGGCTAAGACATCTTGAATAGATATTCGAGACGTTGAGAAACGTGTCATAGATAATTATTATTTTTTTAAATCAGTCAATAGAAATTAATACTCTTAGTTTTTAATAACAAAATTTTCAGAAGATTTAAAAAAAAAATTTGAAGTAGAATTTTTAAAAAATTTATGGGTTTTGAATTCTATTTAATGAAAATAATTTTCAATGGCTGGTGTTGAATGAACTTTAGTGTTTTTTATTTAAATTCTTTGTTACTCGAGGCACAATTGAGTGAATAAAATAGACGCAACATTGTTGTACGTGCTCAAAGACAGCAACATACTTTCTTAACGGTAAGCTTGTTTACTTACACACATATTTAACTCAAATGTATATAAGTAAATATGTTATGTTTTTTAGTGTGCACGTAGCATCACATATTATTGCTAGTTTATGTTAATATTGTTACAGAAGTTATGTTCGACGAACAAGTGACGAGTAATGTGATATTTTTAAATCAATAATTTATTATTTAAACACTCGAGTGATTTTGACCGTCTCAAGTTAAAGAAGTCTTTCTTTGTTCACAATCTTAAGGGAAGATATAATTTAAAGCATATTATATTTATACTGAATACTCATCAGTCGTGCATATGAAGTTCATACATTGAAGCTGAGAGAAATTACTCCGTTTTTAATCATAACATCTGATAAATTTGTTTCTTACCAGAGACACCGCACATGACTAGGCGCGATCTCGCGGCGAACTCTGAACTACTGCTACTGCTCACCACTAATGACTTTCCCCCACTTATAATACAATACTAAATTACAAATTTGTTTTTTGGTATTGATATAAAAAACACAAACCCGAGTTTGTGACTCTATTATTTTTCAGTTTAATGAGAGTCATAAAAATAATTTTCTAGATCATAACAATAATGTCTAAAAAAAAATCTAATTTACTCTTATCTTAAAATCGTCAATCCAACCCTTAATTTCCCTCATTTATAGTTTTAGTCATAGTCATATATATTAATATTTATATTTATATTCATATTCAACTCACTCAAGTAAATCTGAAACAATCATGATAAAAAATCCGTGACGGTAAAAAGATAATAATAATTTTATATGAAATAACAGACAGTCTGTAGTGATATAAATGTATATAAATATAAATATGTATATATGTATGTATGACAGAATGAAGGAAAAGGGGACAGTCTTTTCCAGTTTATGTGAGTAGTTAGTCAGTTCAGTGGTCTGTTAATAGCTATTCTAGCTAGAAACACATATCTATATCTATATATATATATATATGTATGGGAACAAAGTAAAGAAGTAGATGTAGGAATGACACGAGTGGTTATCTCAGTAGCCACGCGATATTGTCATCAGGGTGTGCTGCGGTAAAGAAAGTTGAGGAGAAATATTCGATAAGATCTTCTTGTGTTTAAGTAAAGGTACAAGTCGACTACTACATTCACACGACACGTCTTTTTATGCCGCACACACACATCTATACGTCTATATCTATATATATATTTATAAAACGTCTTAGAACGTTGACGGAGAGTACTGATAGGACTGGTGGCCCCTTGCAAGTGTTATCTCGCACGCGAATTAGCTCTACACATTTTTTTTATTCTTATTATTGTTGTTGGACATTTTATGGCTCACGTCAATCGATTATATTATTATTATTATTATTGTTTTTTTTTTATAATAATTTTTAAACTAAGAATTTATTGTGATGAAGAGCTATGGCGGCGGAGGCAGGATATTAAAATGGCCTTTAAAATGTCTCGTGACTTGTTATTGGATTATAGATTGTGTTTAGACAAGAAGCCAAGATGATTTATCGACGATTTTATGCGATTTTATATGCTCTCATGTTGCATTACTACAGAGATTATACGATCTTTTGTCCTTGTATGGAAATAATTAAACTACACCGACGTTTTTTTTTTTTATAAAGGATTTAATCAGGTCACGTTTTTTTATTGATAAATTAATTTATTATTTAGGTAGGCAATTTAATTAGAGGGTTCGATTAATCGATTACATAAATAATTTTTTATCTTGAGGTTACTTAATATCAGGAAGTTGGTGGGGGAAAAAAAGGTCGATATATAAATAAGAGAAATGAATTAAAAATAAAGAAAGCTAATGCACGACCACGTGTACCCATCCGTCACGGGTTCTTCGGGTCTTTCACACTTAACTTATTTACGCTCTTCTCTGGTGGCGCGTTACCAGGAATCTTTGGAGACTAAAGAGGGATTCTAAGATTTAATAACCCCGGGTAAACGGGTAATAAACGCGACGTGGGCGAGAAATAAGAAAATCCTTCGGAAAATTAAATCCATTATTTTTTATTTACAGAAATAATTTATTGCTGTCTAAAAATTATTTTTAAACAGAAAATTGTTTGTCTAAAAATGTGGTTTACAAACTCACTAACAAGAGATTAATTGTCGAGCTAGTTTCTTATCAGTAATCACTGGAATTATTATTATTATTTTTTTTTTCTATTGACCCACAGGCTTCAGAATTTATAAAATAGAATACAAAGGCTGGGAATTTACTGAAAGATCATTTAGCCTTTAAATGAATTTTCTAAGACCCGATAAACGATAATAATATTTATAGAAAATAGTTTAGCAATGAAGGGAAGCAGACTAATTAGCAGTCGTCTTTAAAAATTTATGTATGCATCCAATTGGACATTGATTGCTCATTGCACGAGTGATTGGATTGGCATTGCTGAGAAAACAAATGACAAGCGGGAAAACACTGGTAATTATTAAATAAACCGCACATTTAAGTTGTGGAATTATGTGTGCGTGTGTGCGGGTGTTTGTGGATTAAACAATAAGAGTAGATCGATTTGGTGTTTGGGTTTTTATAAAAGACCAATGGAAGACTATGTACGATTGTTTATCACGAACTAGGGGGAAATCTTACATTTAATCCGATCAATTGTTCTATCGCTTTGTTTATTTAATCGTCGACTTTGTTTTGTATTTACAAGGATTTTATTCTTTATACACATTCACATTTTTTTTTAAATTTAAAAAAAGCGGGAAAAATTTAATTTTTAGTAGAAATTAAAAATAAAAATACATTTTTTTTTAATTACTTATTAGTAATTATATTAAATATGTATTAGGTAATGTGTTGCATAATAAGAAGAGTAATATTCAAGTGCAAGTTTAAAAAATATCAACGGCGGGACTGTATCGATGTCGAGTATTGATTTCACATACGACCAGACGTACACCTGGTCCAAAGTCAAGTGATTGCAGTCAACTCTACTATGTTTACATATCTAATTACATTCATCTTCACACGACTTTTTGATGCATACTTTAAAAATATGCTGTGTTAGGATTTATTGGAGTAGACTAAAATTTTCCAAGACGAAATACTTTGAGTCATAAATTATATTTTTTTTTTTTTTTGGAGAAAGGTTAATATGTAGTTTTATTATATCAGAAAAAATAGGTCTTCAAATATTAACAAGGAAATTTAAAAGAAATTTTTTTCTAGAGCAAAAAAAAATTTTCCGTGTCCAAATGTGTACCATATGTGCACATCCTTTTCACCCTATTGTATCGGAATACTTAACAGGATTTTATGTCAACCAGTGTCAAATTTACTAAATACAAAAGTGTTTTATTGGGGGTAATAAAATTTACCGTTAAATTTTTGACCATTTCTATTTTTTTTTCAATCAAAAAAAAAATTTTTTTTAATTTCTCAGACTTGGAAAAATATATTCAATTATTTTTTGAGTCTACTTTTAAAATTTTAATTTAAATTCTCTAAATACAAAATTTTTTTATACGATAAGTGAATTTTTTTGTTAATATGAGAGTTAAAAAAAATCATTTTATGATGGATCTAATTTAAAAGTGATGATAATGAGACAAGACATTTTTAATTGAGGTCTTTAGGGCCGAAAGAAAAAAAAAACTAAAGAAAGATGGGACAATAAATAAGAAAGAAGACAACGGAGTTGCGGGCGGAAGCAGGTTTCATCTCAACATGGTTACGTCTTATGATATTCTGAATTCTCATGAGATGCTGATGTTGATTGGGGGATCTTTCGGGGTAAGAAACAGAGAAGCAAAGAAAGACGATGAATAAACCAAGGGAGCAGCAGTAGCAGCAGGAGAGCCAGTACATAACCTACAGGATTTAATATAAGTAAGAAGAGCTCTGTGACCTACCTCAGGATCATCATCCAATCTATTCATGCTCCTTACATTCATTCGTCCTCAGCTCGCAGGATGCGAGACAAAGGAACGCGATTAAACACTGGAGTCCCCCTACACCCCGTTTTGGCTTTGTCTCCCGCACATCGGACTTCCGGTCCTACACATTACATCTCCGAGGAGTAGATTATTCTTACTTTTATTTAGTGCAGTTGCGATACGCAGAGACGCGATCTCAATGGGATGATATGGCTCCCATTCATCAAAAGAGGATATCACAATTATATTCTTGCTTTTTTTATATTTTATTCTTCCTTCAATACTCTCCTTTATTCCAATTATCAACTAAACTTTGCTCCCTTATTTTAATTAATTCTTTTTTTTTTTTTTTTCGGAGAAGTTAAAAAAAATAAAATCAAGTGACAAATTTTTAGGGGTATATTTTTTTTTTTTGAGAGCTAGTATGAGTTTTGAAACGGATTTTTACCGTAGAATCCAACGGAAGAATAAAAAATAAAATTTTTGAAAATAAATTTTTGGAGTAAAAAATTAAAATGATCAAACTTTTTTGTTCTAAATTCAGATGTATAAAGTTTATAATTATTTTTGAATGTGTAATAAAAAGAAAATAAAAATAGCGGTTACCGTGAGGGGCGTGACTACTGATTCGAGTTGAGCAGCAACTCGCGTGATGCGCCAACGAGACAAGACAGCTAACGAGGAGCACCCACACTCATAAATAACTAAATATATATACAAACGTAACTTTCCCGCATACTACGAATTATAGACTTTTAGTGACTCGGAATGCGCGGGCGCTGCTCCGCCTCCTGCTCGTCGGTTATGAACGCGCCCATCCACGCGGGTTAGGTCTCATCATTCCTATCAGAGCTCACACATCCCATCTATTTCAATTACCGCAGTTTAAATTACCCGTCCTACCCCACAATCCGTTCGTTACACTAAGACAGGTTTCTTACAAGTGCAGGAAAATTAATAAAAATAATAATAATAAATAAATCACTCACCCTGACCAAGTTTCCTCGCCACAGATTTAGATCTCATCGCTAACAAAATTATAAAACTTTGAATTCACTGTTAACTATTTTTATCTTTGATCGAGCCATCCGATTTTCAAATTTATTTTTAACGTCACTTCAATCTCGCACCAGTTCAATCAATCTACAAATCAATCAATCAATTATTAGTAAGTCAATTTCGAAAAAAAAAACAACTTGACATGTCAATAAGCAGAGACTGGTTCTCACACGGTTGTCTCCCTAGATCTGTCCTCCGGCTGGAGGCTTCCCTGTCCTCCGAATCGTCTCGCGTCACCTCAGTTGCCTCGCGACACCGCCGCCGCGGATCCACCACCCACCCTCCCTTGGACTTAACCCAGCACTCTTCCCACCTAGACACTTCCCACCACCAGTAGTAGCACTTGGTAGCCTCTGGTGCCTCCACTCTGGCAACCCCTTTCCCACCAGGCGACAACTTCTCCCTCTTAAACCTCCTCGTTGACGTTGTCGTGATCTCTACTGACTCCTACTCTTCCTTCTCTTTGCTCTTCACTCCTCGCTCTTCACTCTTTAGTCTTAGCTCTCCTCTCTCTCGCTTTCATTTACATCAACCCATAGCTTCCCCACCAGAGTCGCGATCTAATACCTTTATCGTCGCTGATGCTTAAGCTCATCCCCACCATCGCAGTTTTGTTGTCCACCAATAATCTTTCAGTATCTTCTCTTCACTCACTTGTTTATTATTTTATTATCGGAATTTTTTTATCGACTCGCCGGTTAATTATTTATTGAAAACGGTCCATGTCTGTGTCGATATCTCTGCCCCTGGGCACGGGCATGCTCGCGATCAGTCGACTCCAAAAGTACGAGATTAATGACCGAGAGCTTTTTCCAGCACGAGGTCCTCGCAAACACTGACGACGATACGACCCTTCTGAGCAACACGACTATCGACTCGACGGTTCTTACGTAGGTACACTCGCTCCGTAAGACCGGCGTGTACATACACCCCTTGACGCCACTCTGCTACCGCGTACTCGGTCCTCGCTACTCATTCTATTCGTTGAGTTCTGGGCGTGCTCGATTATACTCCCCGCAGGTACCAGTTCATTTTATGCGCAAGATCTTTTTATATTATAATAAATATTGTCCCTCTGTATTTATTTTTCTGTCACCCAATTTTTTTAAAAATAGATTACAAGACACAATACTTCAAGTCAATGCTCATTATCAGTCGGACGAAAAATTTGAAATCCCAAGATGAGCTATGGCCTGTTAAGTATTTTGTGAAATCAACGGATCTTTTCTTCAGATAAAATATAAAAAATATAAATTTATATTATTTGTAAGATGTGAGGAGAGAACTCAGTCGTAAAGTCAAAATATTTTGTAGTTCCAGAATCCACCGTTATGGTGCGTATGAGCGCTCAGACTTCTTTCTCTCAGACACTTGTGATCCAGACTATTGGTAAATTGAACCATGAATCTTGTAGTTACCTGTCATGGCTTGATATAAATATAAGATAAGAGTACAGACATATATAAATTCAAAAAATTATTCGAATTAACGCACTTGTGATATTTTGTAAAATCAGCTTATGAAATTTTTTCAGACTTGAAATTAATTTTAGGGATTCAGTTGTTAAGTTAAGTATTCTTTATGATACGAAAGTACTTAGATATGTAAATTTGTTGAAAAGGTGTACGTCGAATATTAACTTATATCTAGTCTTGTAATTTGACTGCAATAAACTCGCGTCTAATTTTATTCTCCATAGAATTTCATGAGCTATGAAGAGCAAAATTATATCAATCACAGCTGCACGTAAAAACTCAATCACAATCACACTAATGTTGCATATATTTTAAGAGCGCGCATGCCAGCGAGCGTAGAGCAGCTCCACCCTATTTTTGTCATTTACTCTGTCCATCTTTAGATGGATTAATTTTGTAAAATATTCAAATTATAAAATAAGTTTCAGAGCAAAGTGCAGGTCGTTCGGTAACGATTTATTTTTTTATCGCCGTAAGATTTATTTATGCAACAAAGGAAAAACATGTTGTCTTATTATATATTTTTCGAGGGGTATTGATGTTTGATAATTTAAGTTTAAGATTGCATGTGAGTTAGCAATAAGACGAGTTACTAAAGTTGCGTATATTTTAAATATAGTGCCCGCTCTGGGTGTAATATAACAACGTTGAGGTGAGTGTGATCATGATGGTGAACTTGTGCAGTCGCGCAGCCCAGAAGCGCGTCCAATTATATTTACAACTCACGGCGCGCTTCTATACCCTGTGCTCTCTTTCTTTCTCTCTCCCTCACGTGGTCAGATCCACGATCAATGATTCGCGACGGGTCTATATACTGACCACCGTGTGTGTGTATTCAATGTCCATGTACGAGTATTGACAATTGGTAATGAGTTTTCTCTTTTAAAACTATTATCAAACGTCTATTTATTTATTCAATATCTAGAGCGAATTTATTCTGATTGTGATAATGACATTTTAATTAAACATTTTTTTTTTCAATACAAATAGCAAGTAATTAGATTTGTTAACCATCAGAAATTTTTTTTTTTTTTTTTCAGTAATCAATTAAAAATTACGGCGCGAAAAATTCGTAACGCGATCGGATTCGCGGTTCAAATCCCGTTCGGAATATCAATTTTTTTTTTTATAAAAAATGTATTCAGTCATCGAATAATTTTTGACCAAAAGAAATTCATTTAATTAGAAGAGCTGATAGATTTTTTTTTGGACGGATAATGAATTAAGAGTTTAATGAGTCTAAGACAATAAAAATAGTATTTTTAATAATGAGCTTAGTGAGGTCACTTTTACAACTCGTGAGAGATTCGTTTCGCGAAGGTTTTTCGGTGTTGGTTTTTGTAAACCGACACCACTGCGTTAACCCGTTCCTTCG
This sequence comes from Microplitis demolitor, assembly GCF_026212275.2. NCBI lineage: Eukaryota > Metazoa > Arthropoda > Insecta > Hymenoptera > Braconidae > Microplitis > Microplitis demolitor. The sequence goes on along the minus strand of NC_068551.1, from coordinate 1,301,504 downwards.
TTTCATTTCCATTCGTTCTCTTTACTCTCTCCATACTCTGTTATGTACATACACAGCAAAACTTATATTAGATTGTTGTGTGATTCCAAGCTTCTCATTCTCATACACAGAAGTCCCTCGTAGAGCCTTTACTTGCCGTGGCTTTGTCCATGATTTTCTACTGCTTCGGTTATGCATGACCGCCGCAAGCTCACTATGCCAGTAAATATAAATAAAAATCATACGTCGTTGAACGCCCGGAAAAAAGACAAAAGGTATGGTAAAAAACGCAAAGGCACTAAACGCACCGAGTAACGCGAGAAAAACGACCCGAGGAAAAATATATGACCGACACTAGCTGCTATGCACATGCTGAACTAAATATCAAATCTACACTACGACTTTTTTTATTTCACACACCAACGTTCATATTATTTTCATATGCAATTGTGAGTTACGCGCACGCGGACGTCAACCACGTGAGCGAAAAAAAAGTAAATCTCAAACTTAGATATTTTAACTTAAAAGTATCATATATTCCATGACCATAATATAAATTTTGAATTTCCTAAAAAAATTATTTGAATTTTTTGAATTGGCGCCAAAAAGGCGGCAAATATCACAGAACTACAAAAATGCCCAATCTACCCAAGTAGAAAAAAATTTTAAGGCAAAAAAATAAAATCTAGACCGAAATTTGACCGGAAACTTGAAATTTTTCTGTTCTATAATTAAAAAAAAATGCTATGGTTGAAAATGGACCAACTGTATGAAATTTCATTTTATTTTTGGTTAGTTTTCGACCTTTCCCAATAAAAATTCTACGACAGGCGTAATTTTATCCAGATTCAGCCTTTTCCGCGCATTTTCATTCAAATATTTTTACCTGGGTATCCTTCAGAATTTTTTTTCATTTTAACAAAATTTATCACTTAACAACAAACATTTAAAAATTTTTGAATTTTCGAACATCAATAATTTGAAAAATAATTTTCAAAATTGAGTTGAGCGAATTGGGTAGAATTTTTTTTAACAGAGAAATATTATGAGTAAATTGATAAGGCAAATAAAGAAGTAGTGGATAGTGGACTAGCATATTATAAGAAAGTGAGCCGTTAACGGATGACGTATATTAGGGATACTCTGGTCGAGTAGGGTACCCAAGTAGAGTACAGTAGTAGTGAAGTAGAGTAGAGAAAGTAGTAGATGATTTGAAACCCTCGGCAGTTATGTCCTTTACTGGCTATAAAAACCACTTGCTTTCCTTTCTATCCTTATATCCTCGACCCTTGTGTAGCCAAAAGGCCAATCCCCCTTCCCCTTATTTACCCTCCTCCCGTTATCGATCCTTAAAAATGAGTCGAAGCGGTTACTCTTTTTTTTATTTTATATTTTTACTACGCCATGATCTATTCTAACCTGATAATATATTTATGTATTTATAATGTGAATTTATTTGCTGATAAAAAACGAAGGAAATATTCTAATGAGCTTATGAATTATTCCAGGTGTGGGTAAAATTCACGACAGGCGACATTTTATTTATTTTTTTGTATCGCGAGTATTTGAGGCAGAGTTTGGTATAGAGTCGGAGCGTTAATTGAACAATTTGCATTGCCAGAAATAACGATTCTAATCTACTAAAGGACTTTACTCTTTTTACTTCATTGTACAATCTCGGCTGGAAGTCGTAGACGTACAATATTACACTCTTTATATATACATATTAGTCCTGATGTATTCTTAACAAATAAAATGAGAATATGTAAATACATAAATTCTAACTGAAAGTTAATTCTATGATCTCAAGCAGCGATAATTTTTTTTTAATATTCATTTATATATACATATATTTTTTTTAATGATCCCAGGTAAAAAAACATTTAAAGCCAAAAAAATAAAAAATTTTTTTCGCGCCCGAAAAGTGGCCGAGAAAAGACCCAGGTAGGGAACATGACTGAAAACTTGAAATTTTTCTGTTCTATAATTTCATTTCAAAAAAAAATACTATTGCCAAAATTTGGCCGACTCAATTTAAAAAAAAAAAATTTCAATAGTCAATTAATTATTTTCATTTAAAATTTCGGGTAAATTTTTCAAAAATAAAAACTTAAAAAATTTATGACTTGATAAAAAAATAAAAATTTTCTCAGTATGTAATTTAATTAGAAATCTTATCATTGTTTTGAAAATTATCTTATTTTAGACTTTTACTTACACTAACCTACTCCAAGTTAAAATAATTGCAAATCCAATAAGTTTGTACCATTTCAAGCTTTCCGGTTGGCTTTCTACGACTTGTTATTCTCAGAACCATAAAATTGACGAACTCATTTCTTTCTTTTTTTCCAAAAGATTACGAATAACATTTAACTTCCTTTTGCTTCGTCGTCGTCCGTCTTCAGAAACAAAATCAATGTACACCGTACGCACACCAACTCGGGTGTGTCTGTAACTACAGTAGTAATTAATTATGAATATTAATTAATTTTACAAACCACCGAAGTTTCCATTTTTCTACAAATAATTAATTGGCTTTAATTGATAAATAATTATTTAATTATTTGAAAAAAAATTTAGAAGGTAAAATAACAGTTGATAATATTATTACCATATGCTTGTATATATATTTGAGCATATATATATTAATGTGAGGACGATAATGGTCGCCTTGGCATGTTACGACGAGGCGGTCTCCCGTAGTCACATCAGTCTCGAGGCATGCGAACCCTCCAATGTCCAAGATTGAGTCTCCATATCCATACTTAACTGTGCAGAGCAAAAGCAAGAGCAAGAGTAAGCAAAGACTTGGCCATATAATCATAAGAGAACGAATCGAGGTGTATGGTATTATTTGCAACAAGAGCAAAAGAGTTGGAAGGTTTTATAACATGAGTTTAAGAGTCACGAGCTCCTGCGAGCCAATCAAGGTCTCGGGATTCATGATGTGTGTGATGCATTGTGTTTTGTATGTTATGTGAGTTGGAGTGTACACAATAATTGTATATCATATTTTAAATTATGGATGTTGATTTTTTTATTATTTCATATTTTATTGTTGATATGACATGCGAGCGAGCATTTTTATAATAAGGAATTGCAATGTGGTTGTGGGGGTTTATTATTAATTGCTATTTGATATTGTATGTGGGTTAATGAAATATGACTGAAAAGGAACAACTTTTGGATAATCGGTTGGAGGTGAATTTTGAGGCAGAAAGCTTGCAAGCATTGGCTGAGTCGGGAAATAATACTGCGATAGGTGCATTTGAAACTAGGGTCCGTTTTGTTATTGTGCGAAATCTCCACCATATAAACGATCTTTGTTCATTACGATATCTTCTAGTAGGAAAAACCATAAAAAGTCCTGAGAAAAATTTATTTTTTGTTCAGACCCATATTAGGATAAATTAAGATAAATGAGGATGATACTTTTCATGTCTTCCTATAAAGAGTGACCCGTAACTTTGCTCCTGTTGGGAATAACCCATCACAACACAAACGTTTTTTGTTCATTATGATGTCTTTTAATAGGAAAAGCCATAAAAAGTCCTGGAAATAATTTAATTTTTAAGTACAGACCCATGGAAGCGCTGGTGGAGATGGGTGGATATGGGTATAGATGATTTTCTATGGAGAGTAGCCCGTAGCTTTTCTCCTGTTGGGAATAACCCATCACACCATAAACATTTTTTGTTCATTATGATGTCTTTTAATAGGAAAAGCCATAAAAAGTCCTGGAAATAATTTAATTTTTAAGTACAGACCCATGGAAGCGCTGGTGGAGATGGGTGGATATGGGTATAGATGATTTTCTATGGAGAGTAGCCCGTAGCTTTTCTCCTGTTGGGAATAACCCATCACACCATAAACATTTTTTGTTCATTATGATGTCTTTTAATAGGAAAAGCCATAAAAAGTCCTGGAAATAATTTAATTTTTAAGTACAGGCCCATGGAAGCGCTGGTGGAGATGGGTGGACATGGTTATAGATGATTTTCTATGGAGAGTAGCCCGTAGCTTTTCTCCTGTTGGGAATAACCCATCATAACACAAACGTTTTTTGTTCATTATGATGTCTTTTAATAGGAAAAGCCATAAAAAGTCCTGGGAATAATTTAATTTTTAAGTACAGGCCCATGGAAGGGCTGGTGGAGATGGGTGGATATGGGTATAGATGATTTTCTATGGAGAGTAGCCCGTAGCTTTTCTCCTGTTGGGAATAACCCATCACACCATAAACATTTTTTGTTCATTATGATGTCTTTTAATAGGAAAAGCCATAAAAAGTCCTGGAAATAATTTAATTTTTAAGTACAGGCCCATGGAAGCGCTGGTGGAGATGGGTGGACATGGTTATAGATGATTTTCTATGGAGAGTAGCCCGTAGCTTTTCTCCTGTTGGGAATAACCCATCATAACACAAACGTTTTTTGTTCATTATGATGTCTTTTAATAGGAAAAGCCATAAAAAGTCCTGGAAATAATTTAATTTTTAAGTACAGGCCCATGGAAGCGCTGGTGGAGATGGGTGGATATGGGTATAGATGATTTTCTATGGAGAGTAGCCCGTAGCTTTTCTCCTGTTGGGAATAACCCATCACACCATAAACATTTTTTGTTCATTATGATGTCTTTTAATAGGAAAAGCCATAAAAAGTCCTGGAAATAATTTAATTTTTAAGTACAGGCCCATGGAAGCGCTGGTGGAGATGGGTGGATATGGGTATAGATGATTTTCTATGGAGAGTAGCCCGTAGCTTTTCTCCTGTTGGAAATAACCCATCACAATATAAATGTTTTTTGTTCTTAATGTCTTTCTCTAGTAGAAAAAAATATCAATATTCATGTTTAGGTCTTCTTTAACTTCTTCTTATTGGAATACTGATAATTCATCATTCATTTCGAATGCCATGAGGTAAATTGTCTTCTTCACTTATTTTTGATTGTCGGTTTTTTTACCAAGTCCAAAAATTACTGTCTCTTTCTCTTGAAAAACTCATTAGAAGTAGTAAAATTTTTCCAAACAGAAGTCAGCAGATGTTTTAAATAAAATAATAAATCTGTGAAATCAATTGACTCGCGACATATGCCAACGAAAATTATGCGGCACGCTCTAAAATTTTTATCTCCGTTGCTTTTTTCTAATAACTTCTAGACATCCTATCGGATGTGTAACGAAAAAAAAAATGTCGTTTGATAAATAATATTATGAAGCGTATAACGGAAAAATATATCATCCTGACCTGGAACATAAGAGTCTAGCTCACGTTATTTAACGTATGTAAAACATTTAGTGGGATTTTAAAACGTCGCTTATAATTTTCAGTAACATAATTTAAGAATCTAGGCGAAAACAAAATTAAAAGTTATCCAATTAACCGGTTTACTCTATTCGCCTTAAGATCTTACTCAACTTGTAATTAATACAGTTAAGTCTTCTGTGACTTTTTATCCCGGGTAAACTAGTGTCAAAAGCTCTAAGTTTCATCTTTTTTTTTTACTTATTAATTATTCAAAAAAATAAACCTTTTTAATTTCATTCCTCAACATCGTTCATTTTTATTTAAAAATTCTTATCTATAAAACTTATCATTTTTAATTAAAAGTCGAGCTGTGAATCGGAGTCACGAAAGTCTCTACGGAAACTTTGAAAATTCCTAGCGTCTAAACTATCATTTTTACATAAAATTTGATATAGACTTTTTTTAAAGGAAATTTTATTCTTTACAAAAAAGTATTGAATTATTTTTATCATATTCCAATTAGTTTAGCCAGAATTTCGATTTGAAGTCTGGAAACAAAGTGTAATATATTTTTGAAAGTGGAGTAACTTTAAAAATTTTTAAAGACTAAAATATCGACTTTACACAAAAATCGATTATCACCTTTTTTGTAGTAAATTTAATTTCCAATAAAAAAGTATTGATACTTTTTTGTCATATTTTTAATAGTTTACCCAAAATTTCAATTTAAAAGAATCTCCGAAATCTTGTTCAAAATTCCGTCAAAACTGAATTTTTTTTTTCCAAAATATTAAATTACAAGTTCAAAATTAGCAAAAATAAGAACTCATACATTAATTATCAACTTTAATGACTTAAAAATTTTTTTCTCAATTTTTCAAAAACGACAAAACCAAAAAAAAAATTTTTTTTTTCACTTCAACGCTTTTGATTTTATGAAGAAAAATTTCAAGCAACTTTCCTTTAATAAATGTAAATAATTTTAATAAACATGACCCAGTTACAAATTACGAAAAAAAAATGAAATAACATTCAGACTCGAATTGCCGAGTTCTTTGACTGCTCATATTCGCTTATATATTTATATATGTATGCATACATGTGTGATTGTGGGGTGGAAAAAAAATGGGAATGTATAGAGGGATGAAGTGGGCAACGACGACCGGCAATTACTCGCGTTTAGTTACGTTTTTCCAGACGAATGCCCGCTCTCAGATACACACACTCGTCTTGCTCTACTCGTTCGTTTTATTAAAACTTAACTATCAAAACTTACTAGTATATAGCACAGTAAATTTAGTAATTACATACACACTCTTTTATAAACTCGCTTTTAAAATCTATTTATCGCTTACCCTAGTCCTATACCTGACACGAACTCCTTTGCAATTGCAAGTGTCAATTTATGCTGAAAATTTTTATCTAAAGAAATTCAAATCAACTCATTAATATTTTAAAAAACATTCTAATGCTGAGTAAAATCTATTAATAAAATTTTAATTAGAAATAAAAAATAAAAAGTTGTTAATTTAAGTCTTGAGGTTAAAGTTCAAATTAACAAAAAAATAAACAAATTTAAAACCCGATGGGAATAGAGTGAGATCAGAGGAATAGACGAAAACAAATAAAAAAATTTAGGAAATAAATCTCATGTTTCATTACTCAGTCTATATTCTCTATTTTGAAAACAATATTTTAAAATTTTTAACGACGTGTCATTATCATTGTAGACTAGACCAATTGTAAGAATTATTAAATAAATAAATAAAAGCAAAGAGAGTTAAGTTCAGTTGGGCTTAACGAATGCTCGTAAAAAATTTTAAGTCGGATTGTTCAAACGCAAATGGATCATCATTCGTAGAAAAAAATTTTTAATCGGTTGACCATAAAATTATAACCAGTAACTTGTGGTTGTATTTTTTTTCTTACTAGACCACCCGCTGATATTTTTAGGACAAATAATTTGCTAAACAATTTGGCAAAAAAATTTATATTTAAATTTAAAAAATTTTATTAGTTTTCAAAAATTTAAATATGAAAAAAAATACATTAGATTTAATAATAAAAGTTTTGAGATGTAGGTGGGCTGGCCTTGATTCTTGTTGTGGTTTTGTTGGGGTATGTATTCCTTCCCTCGATCCTCGTCCTCGGTATCCATATTCTTCCAACTTCCTCCGACATCACAGAATATAATACACAGAGCAGCCAGTCTAGATTCTCCTCTCTCCAACCGACAGTCTACAGTCTACAGTCTAGAGTATTCCTGAGGCTGAATCGCGTACTCTCGAGTCGGATGGTGGCGCACACCCTCGCAGCTATTCACTGATTCAAATTAATCACAGCCACAAGCCCTTAAACCATTTGCCCCATCCAGCCTCACTTTCCATACCATCCGGCATCCATGCTCCCGTTCCGTTTACCATAGACGTCTTCGCTTCCATAACCTTCTGTGTGTACTTACGTCAGTCGCGACCCCTAACTTGTCTCATCCAATCCCAAATGTCCTTTTCATTTATTTACCCATTAATTTTTTTTTTTTTAACCAAAACAACTATTAAAATCCAGGTATCAATTTCTTGAAACTTTTATCATTTCCCAAAAAATTTACTCATAGACTTTTACGTCAAAGTATTCTCTAGATGATACAAAAAAAAATTAAATTGATTTTTTGAATATTTCGACCTAAATCGAAATTCCGTACATACAAACATTGAAATGTTCGGATGTACGGATTCGATAATTTGGCTTAAAATTATAGAAAATTGATAGGAAAGAAAATCCGTCGGTTAAAGTTGAGTCTCATCAGTGTGCTGGTGTAAATTTGGAGCAATTTTTGACACAAACTGTAGATAAACATAAAGAAAAAATTAAATGGAGCAGACGGGATTAAATCAATAATTGAAGGCGATGATTTATTAAACATTTATCTAAATGCGGTGAGCAGACGTCTGGATGAGGTGGCTCTGAAGAGGATGGGGAGGATGGTAGCGAAGACTGGTATCGTGGATATGAAGCACGGGGAGGGAACAGAGTACGAGATGTCGTTGCGCGCGTCTACTCGGTAACCAGAGGAGGATCAATAGAGACACCGTCACGGAATATCTCTCTCTCTCTCTCTCTCTCTCTCTCTCTCTCTCTCTCTCTTTTTCACTCGTGTGCAGAACTCATCTCGCTTGTATTCTCAGTACAGTCCCGGTCTGAGTCTCCATCACGAGGAGAGCTGGCATAAGCATCAGCATCAGGGCTGCGCTGGGAGTTGCCGGGGATTGAGGACCGAGGATGAGGAAGCTCGACTACTTCTCTGCTTATGCTTCTGCTTTAGCTTCTGATGCTTTAGCTGCTGGCGCTGGTACTTCTACTTCTACCGCAGCCTCTACTCTCTACTGAGACTCAATAGAATCCGTACTGGGAAAAATACCGAGAGCTGAGTGAGCTTAATGTTGCGTAGCCGGGATCCAAGTACTCTGGATGGCTGGCAAAGTGAAGACGAATGGAAGAAAATAGAAGAGAAGAGAAGAGGAAGAGGAGAGTAAGGGGGTGGTCGCTTGCGAGGGAGTAATGTTGCGTGATGAGACGCCTCGTGGATTCATCGAGGAGTAGAAAATGCTGTGAGAAAACTCTCTGAGGAAATACCGTTTTTAGCGACTCAGTACTTGTACTTGTACTACTAAGTATGAACTATAAACTATGAATACCGAGCATTTTTTAGTCTTTGTACATTCAACTCCATGCTGTTCTAATTTTTTCGTACTCTCGCTCGACTACTCACAACTTTTTTCTTTACTATCCTCCCTGCTACCTGTAGTCTACTAAAATATCCATTTTTTTTTTTCAATTTCGTCATACGAACGATCATTAAAGAAAAAACCATGGAATAGCAAAAAGTGATTTCAGTAACTCGCTATTGGTCGGTCTCTCCCTCAATCTAAATAAAGTGAACGCGAAATGCCTCAGAGATGAGTTCGCCCTCAGCTCCGATTTGTTGTCTCGAGATCTGGCGAGATCGCGTGTGTGCGTGCAAGTGCTATCCTGCTTGGATTGGTCAGAAGGGGAGCATCCACGGCAGCCGGTTGGTCGTCGCGGAGCATCCTCGACTCATCCTCGCGTCTGCGCAAGTATCCAATGACACACTGGGATACTTGGTCTCGGCACCAAAATGGTGGTTTCGGTAGCTATCAAGTTCTGCAAAATCAGAGACTCATGGATGTTAAATAAAGGATATCTTAAAATAACTGTAAATAAAACAAGTTTTTCTTTGGCATCGACATCCTCGTCGATTATGTGCGAGAAATGTCTTAACTCTAATAATAGAGCCGACAGTCGACAGTTGAGTCGAGAGAAATCAGATGCAGTGCATGCATATACATCCTGTCGTACATCTCCTTGGATCCCAGTCTCATGTAAATTGTTTTGACGTCGGTATTAACAGACTGTGTATGAATCAGACACAGAGTGCAGTATGTGGGGCTTTAAGCGAGGAGTAAAAAGTTCTGGCTGTAAAACGAGAGTTAAGTCAACGTTAAAAGGGGAGTGAGTAAAAGAACAAAAATGAGTTGTGGTAACGAGTTTAAAGAAAAATAAAAATATATGTGTGCATACTAATGGGAGAGTAGAGAGTAGAGAGCAAAGCTGTGCATCAGCATAAACTTTTATTCATACTGGGATCCGAGTTTTTGTTTGAGTTGGAGAGTTTCAGAGACATGGCAACAGTGGCTGGCCCTTTTGGACCTGGCATGAGTTTACTGGCTTCGAGGCCATATCTAGAGGTAGAGAAAGAGGAAGAGGAAGAGGAAGAAGAAGAGGTGGAGGTAGAGGTAGATGTGCGGATTATGATGAGAAAGAGTTAACTGGTGAGCAAGAGCGAGACAGATTGATAATTGAAGGCGGAAAGAGAGACCAGGTGGATAAGAGAGTGGAATTGCTGTTGCTGCTGCAGCAGCTTCGGGGAAGACGGGCAAGAGAGGAGCAAGTGAGGAGGTGGAGAAAGAGGTGCTGGTTGCTATGGCTACGAGAAACCGCAGCCGATGTCGACAATAAAAGAGGTGTCACTGACTTCTGGGCTACGTTCCTGATGCTGATGCTGATGCGGAGGCTTCCACGCTCTACTCATACTTTTTAACCTTTGTTTATTTACTTTTGTTTTAATTGCTTTCAATTGTTTTACTTCCCGTCATGAACTGATGAATTTACTTTTTAGTCCGGTGATGATAAATATATTTTGCCGACTTTTTCAAATCTAAACCTCATTTACTTTGGATGAAAATAAATTGTACATTTATTCTTCACCAGAACTTTCAGTCCAATGAAAAAAAATGGAATGTCCAGAGCTGAAAATTTCGCGGGATTAATTTAAATAGTTAAAAATTTTGCGAGTTTCTCATCAGCTCTTCCTCAGGCATTCGGGTTCCAACAATTAAACAGCAGAATAAAGGGCTCCGAAAATAGCCAGCTCATTGTGCGGCTGAAATATGCAGATTTATTATTAACCCGGCGGCGGATGGGTCGTAAAAGATGAGAAACGATCTGCAAGATGGCCGTATTAAATTCAACAATAATTTAATTCACAATCACTCTCTTACTCACATATCCCGAGATGATCGTGACGTCTGATCGGTTATCCGTGAATCTAAAACCCATTTCAATAAGAAATCAATTTAAAAAAGTAACATGTTATTCTCGGACTTTTTTATCCTTTTTCCCCCAGTCGAGGGTAAAGAAGAATAAAAAAAGCCAAGAAAGAAAACAAGTACCCAAGGGGGTGGATGCTCTTACTCAGCCAAGTCTTTTACTCCTTCCACTTCTTCCTCTCTCTTTCTCTCTCTCACTTTTATACTCTCATCGTGCGATTCAACCAACGTATCCATGGTTACCGTCTCCAGAAAAACCTATCGATTCCTCCCTTTGGTCTTTTCAAAGGGAGTTTTTCTCCCAAGAATCTTCAACTTACTTTTTATTTTATTTTATTTTATTTCGTTTCTTTTATACGTTTTTTCCCATTTTATCTCAACTGCTGGCCTTATTTTTAAAAACGCACGGAAATAAAGATAAAGAGTGTTGACTCGGACGTTTTAAGAGTGAGAGAATCGTTAAAGAGGTTTATTTGGCTAATAAGACCGGACGGTAGCTGGTGCTTATTGAAACAATAAAGAATCTCTGGAGCCCAAGGAGGTTCTTAAATACCAAGATGGCGGCCGAGGGTTTTATATACGGAGAAGCTGGTCACGGTTGGGGACACGTACGTGCACTGGATACTCAACTACACAAACTACTTTGTCGAGAGATTTATCGTGCGGTTATTGCACCTTTTTAGCTGATTTATTTTTGGCTAATGTGGACTTGTCTTTTTGGTTTTGGATTTGGCTTTTGGGTTTATTTATTGAGATGGGTCGACTCAAACTCGGTCTTACTCAACTCGTAAGCTGAATCTTGAGTTCTGAGTTTATGGCCAAGGGAAGGAACAAGGAACGAGGAAGGGTGAGTGCTCAGGACTCGGAACGGGAACAATAGCGATGCAGAGGTTTCGGAAAATGTGGGCTAGATGTGCTTGTATTGAATAGGCCAGATTGAAGAGCTTGCGACTATGGAAGACCGGACAATGGAAGATGGATGTTTGCGAAGATGGAAGTCGAGCAGTCCGATAGGACGCATTGTTACCTGGGGGTAAGATGAAGCGGGTAAAAATTTTTTTGAATTATAAAATTGTAATTTATGTTTTTTAAATAAATTTTTCATTCAAAATTCAACGCAATTTGTTTTACTTTTGGAATTCTTTTCAAGTTTTTTATAAATATTTAATTAATTTAGTAGTGTAAATTTTTTATTCAAAAATATTATAAAATTTCAAGTAAACAAAACAAATTTTGATTTGAATACAAAAACAAAACTTCGAATAAGAAACTGATGAATGTAACTTTGAAATTGAAATAAAAAAAATATAGCGGCTGAATTAAAAAAAATGTCAGTACTACTTATTATCTAGCAGTCAATTTAAAGAGGTAGAAGATATTAGCAAATAATTTGTAAATATCAAACTTTATTTTAATTACTAATTAAGTTAAAAAAAAAATATCGCGGCCTGGATTCGAACCAGGAACTTCCGAGTAAACTAAATTGGCAATTTCCCATGATAGGTGAACCTTTACTCCACCGTCCATCTTACGGTTTTAAATAAAATATATATTTATTATTATTGAAATCTATTCTTTAGATGCTATAGAATATGACTTCACAATTTCTTAATCGAATTAGACGTCATATAATATAATAGACATCATGGAAGATTGCCAAATCGCATAGTCTCGGCGCCTTACCAATTCGGCCACCGCGACTCTTGACAAAATGAGTTTTCAAACGTCTATATAATCTAAATCTCAGTAATAACATATAGAAATCATAGATGTCAGCACTTCTTGGTTGAACTTAAAAAGCTACGGGCACGAGGCAAATAATAAGTGTAAGAGAGATAGAACGAAAGACAATTCAAAAGTTTAAAAAGAGACAACAGATTTTCAAAGTATTTTAAACGCTCGAGTTGTTTTTTCTTTATCTCACCCAACTCGACGAACGGTACTGTCCTTATTACACTTGCGCAGTAAATGGAAACTGTGTTGACGTTTTTCTTTTGAGCAATTAAAAATTTTTTGAAAATAAAAACGTTGATTACTACATTGTAGAGTGATCTATCGAGCCTCCTTTTTTATTTTGGACTGAACAAATTTTAAGAGTTAGATAGTGATTAACGAAAGGGTTCTTGTACTCAGCAAACTAATGCTAATGAAAAAAAAATTAAGTCTCTGAGCCGTTTTATTAGGGACTCAAATTAAAGTCGTGTCTTTGAAATCGCATAAAAGCGAGCAAAGAGGTCGTATAACGACTGGCAAGTATGATAAGCCGCGAGTAGAACTTATAGTTAACTTGACGTGAGTACTTTCTGTACATTAGAGTACCGAGTCCACATCAAGTATATCTATACACAAGTATAGAGTATAGAACAGAGAGTAAGTACAGTATTGAGTGTAGCTGTACTTACATTAGCTATATAACGTGAGTAAGAACGGTATTATCACACGAGACACGACAACGCGCAACTTGGACATGCCACCAGATTCCCCGTGAGATAATTCTACCTTACTGTATTTATTACCTCCGAGATTTCGCGTTATTAGAGTCATTTACCGTTTTCGCCCTATAATATCCTCTACATCCACCCACTCAAACATTTTTTCTTCATACTCCAATACGGAGAGCTTTCGATTCAGATCTCTGTAGTTTTAAAATAAAACCGATCGATCGTTAATCATTTTTATTTTTTCTTGTAAATAAATATTTGCCGCTATTACTCTGTGATTATTTGAAAATAGGATGAGGTAGAGGAGGCAAAGGAGGATAAATAAGAGATGATACTTGTGCATACAGGTATTAGTATTAAATTACGGCGATCGTAAAGTGTCTAGTCAAACAAGGGTGAAAAGTGACAACCCCTTTGGTGTGTAACTACCTGATCACGTGTCTTTCAAGATATTTCTTGTATTAGTCTACTGGCTCGACTAATCGATCTGGACAAATAATAAATTATTTTTGTTGAATATAAATGAGCAGGTTAGGCTGAATTTTCAATTGTCAATTGTTAAAAAAAAAAATTTATTACTGCACAGAAAAAAAGGATTTCTTGGCTCAAGAAAATTTTTATCTTCAATTCATAATGGTAAATGTTATGGTAACAATGATAATTTCTGATGACAACTGTTACCATCTGGATTATAAATATAACTATTTAGGATTGTAACAATTATTATAAATATGGTAAATGTTACAATCTAGATGATTTATACAATCATCTAGATAATATTCACTACGATCGGATTGATATTTTTAATTATGAGTAAAAAAAATTATTAAAGTAGAAATTAAATATTTTTTTTTTCATGTGGGTGTAAAAATGATAAAAATAAATTTCTTACAAGAAAAAAAAATAATAATAATTAAAGCATGACAGTCAGTGGGTCACACAAAATTCCGCTTACAATATTGAACCCCATGGTGTGGGGATGTCAGTAGCAAGCAGGCAGGGCGCGTAAAGATCCTTATCGATCATATATCCAACGCGTGGCATTTGTACTTGCATCAGTAATTATCCCCATCAGTATTATAAACTCAGCAAAACCTACTGCAACAACCTACTCTGGTATCAAGACAAGAGATTACTATAACCCACACACCTTTACACACCTCGACATATATAAAAATAGGTATGATGAAAAATATATGATATTAACTCTCATATATGAGTTACAACAGCAGAACGTAAAAGATTATCAAGAAGACTGGTTGTGCATGCACGCAAAGAGACGCTTTATCCTCGAGTAAAATGTAAGAAAAAAAATATTGTCGTGGTCATTCTCGACTCACCGTCGTCTTAATATGTAATAACACGAATAATAATCAAAATAACAATAACAATGAAAATGAATACACATGGAAATATAAAAAAAAATTATTTAATTGGATCAATATAATGGTGTGCTTTATTTGAATCTTATAAAAATTAGAATTACGTCCTTTCTTATAATATTTCGTGTCGTTTATCTGGATTACGTTAACGAACG